>NC_061091.1:997527-1036084 GCF_015104395.2 Macrobrachium nipponense | reverse complement strand
CGATGGTCGGCCTAGAGGATTTTGGATTGTGGTTCTTATAGTTTTCAGTGTATGTTTACTAGTATTGGTTGGTAATGAACAATTGTATGGCTCTTGTATTTTACTGATATTGGTTGGTAATGAGCAAGTGTATGACTCTTGTATTTTTACTGGTATTGGTTGGTAATGAGCAAGTGTATGGCTCTTGTATTTTACTAGTATTGGTTGGTAATGACCAAATGTATGGCTCTTGTATTTTTTGGTATTCTGTATTGGTTGGTAATAGGAGTGGCATGTTATGGCTCTTGTATTTTTACTGTATTGGTTGGTAAGAGCAAGGGTATGGCTCTTGTATTCTTGCTGGTATTGGTTGGTAATGAGCAAGTCTATGGCTCTTGTATTTTTACTGGTATTAGTTGGTAATGAGCAAGTGTATGGCTCTTGTATTTTTACCAGTATTGGTTGGTAATGAGCAAGTGTATGGCTCTTGTATTTTTACTGGTATTGGTTGGTAATATGCAAGTGTATGGCTCTTGTATTTTTACTGGTATTGGTTGGTAATGAGCAAGTGTATGGCTCTTGTATTTTTACCAGTATTGGTTGGTAATGAACAAGTGTATGGCTCTTGCATTTTTACGGGTATTGGTTGGTAATGAGCAAGTGTATGGCTCTTGTATTTTTACTGGTATTGGTTGGTAATGAGCAAGTGTATGGCTCTTGTATTTTTACCAGTATTGATTGGTAATGAGCAAGTGTATGGCTCTTGTATTTTTACTGGTATTAATTGGTAATGAGCAAGTGCATGGCTCTTGTATTTTTACTGGTATTGGTAGGCAATGAGCAATTGTATGGCTCTTGTATTTTTACATATGGTATTGGTTGGGAATGATGGCAGGTGTATGGCTTCTTGTATTTTTGGTACTGGTATTGTTTGGGAATGAGCAATTGTTATGGCTCTTGTAATTTTTACTGGTATTGGTTGGTAAATGAGCAAGTGCATGGCTTCTTGTATATGGTTTATTGGTTGGTTAATGAGCAATGTATGGCTCTTGTACTTTTAATGGTTTTATTGGTTCGGTAATGAGGCAACGTGTATTGGCTCTTGGTAATGTTTTACTTGTATTATTTTTTGGGTAATTGAAGCAACGTTGTATGGCTCTTGTATTTTTACTGGTATGGTTGGGTAAGAGCTGGTATTTTAGGTGTATTGGAAGCAAGTGTATGGCCTCTGTACCCTACTTGGTATTCTTGGTAATTTTTAGGTAATTGTTGGGATGCAAATCTTGTCTTGGTTATTGGTTAAGTACTGGTATTAGTGGTATGAGCAAGTCATGGCTCCTTGTTATTTTTATTGGTATTGGTGGTAACAAAATGAGGCAACATTGTGGTCTATTTTTGGTATTTTTACTGGTATTGGTTGGTAATGAGCAAGTGAATGGCTCTTGTATACTTGGTTTAATTGGTTGGTTAAGGAGCAATTGAATGGCTTCTGTATTTTTACTGGTATTACTTGGTAATGAGCAAGTGTATGGCTCTTGCATTTTACTGGTATTGGTTGGTAATGAGCAATTGTATGGCTCTTGTATTTTTTACTGGTATTTTTTGGTTTTTGGTAATGAAGCAGTTGGCAATGCTCTGTAATTCTTACTGGTATTTTGGGTTGTTGGTAATGAGGCAATGTAGGCTTCTTGTTTATTTTTACTGGTCATAGTTGGTGGAATGCGCAAGTGATGGCTCTGTATTTTTTACTGGTAGTTGGTTGGTAAGTGTATGGCAAGTCTATTGTCTGTTTTTTGGCTTCTTGCATGGTTTTACTGGTATTGGTTTTAATGAGCAATTGTATGGCTCTTGTATTTTTCTTTACTGGTATTTTTGGGTGGTAATGAGCAAGTTGTATGGCTTCTTGTATTTTTACTGGTTTGGTTGGTAATGAGCAATGTATGGCTCTTGTATTTTTACTGGATTAGTTGGTAATGAGGCAAGTACATGGCTCTTGTATTTTTACTGGTATTGGTTGGTACTGAGCATATGTATGCTTCTTGTATTTTTAACTGGTATTGTTTTGGGTAATGAGCAGTGAATGGCTCTGTATTTTACTGGTATTGTTGGTAAATATCAATTGAATGGCTCTTGTATTTTTTACTGGTATTAGTGTGGGTAATGACAAGTGTATGCTCTTGCATGTTTACTGGGTATTGGTTGGTATGAGGCATTGTATGGCTCTTGTATTTTTACTGGTATTGGTTGGTAATGAGCAAGTGCATGCTCTTGTATTCTTCTGTATTGGTTGTAATGAGCAATGTATGGCTCTGTATTTTTAACTGGTATTAGTTGTAATGCGCAAGTGCATGGCTCTTGTATTTTTTACTGGTATTGGTTGGTAATGAGCAAGTGTATGGCTCTTGTATTTTTACTGGTATTGGTTGGTAATGAGCAAGTGTATGGCTTCTTTGTATTTTTACTGTATTGGTTGGTAATGAGCAAGTGTATGGCTCTTGTAATTTTACTGGTATTGGTTGGTAATGAGCAAGTGTATGGCTCTTGTATTTTTACTGGTATTAGTTGGTAATGAGCAAGTGCATGGCTCTTGTATTTTTACTGGTATTGGTTGGTAATGAGCAAGTGTATGGCTCTTATATTTTTACTGGCATTGGTTGGTAATGAGCAAGTGTATGGCTCTTGTATTTTTACTGGTATTGGTTGGTAATGAGCAATTGTATGGCTCTTGTATTTTTACTGGTATTAGTTGGTAATGAGCAAGTACATGGCTCTTGTATTTTTACTGGTATTGGTTGGTAATGAGCAAGTGTATGGCTCTTATATTTTTACTGGCATTGGTTGGTAATGAGCAAGTGTATGGCTCTTGTATTTTTACTGGTATTAGTTGGTAATGAGCAAGTGCATGGCTCTTGTATTTTACTGGTATTAGTTGGTAATGAGCAAGTGTATGGATCTTGCATGTTTACTGGTATTGGTTGGATATATGCAAGTGTATGGATCTTGTATTTTACTGGTATTACTTGGTAATGAGCAAGTGTATGGCTCTTGCATGTTTACTGGTATTGGTTGGATATGTGCAAGGTATTTGGCTCTTGTATTTTTATGGTATTAAGTTGGTAAGGAAGCAAGTGCATGGCTCTTGTATTTTTACTGGTATGGTGGCAATGAGCAATTGTGATGGCTCCTTGTATTTACTGTATTGGTGGTAATGGCAAAGTGCATGCTCTCGTATTTTTACTGGTATTTGGTTGGTAATGAGCAAGTGTATGGCTCTTGTAATTTTACTGGTTATTGGTTTGGTAATGAGCAAGTGTATGGCTCTTGTATTTTTACTGGTATTAGTTGGTTAATGCAATTGTATGGCTCTTGTATTTTTACTGGTATAGTTGGTAATGAGCAAGTGATGGGCTCTTGTATTTTAATGGTATTGGTTTGGTAATGAGCAAGGTATGGCTCTTGCCATTTTTAATGGTATTAGTTGGTAAGAGCAAGTGCATGGCTCTTGTATTTTACTGGTATTGGTTGGTTAATGAGCAAGTGCATTTTTGGCTCTGTATTTTTACTGGTATGGAGTGGTAATGAGCAAGGTATGGTTCTTGAATTTTTACTGGTATTTAGTGGTAATGAGCAAGTGTATGGTCTCCTTGTAATTTTTTTTACTGGTATTGGTTGTAATGAGCAAGTTGGGTAATCTCTTGTATTTTACTGGTATTGGTTGGTAATAGCAAGGTTGTATGGGCTCTGGTTAGTTTTAACTTTTGGTATTTTTAGTTGGTGAATGAGCAAGTGGCATGGCTCTTGTATTTTTAACTGGTATTGGTTGGTAATGAGGGCAAGTGTATGGCTCTTTATATGTTTACTGGGCATTGGTTGGTATTGAGCAAGTGTATTTTTGGCTTCCTTGTATTTTTACTGGTATTGGTTGGGAATGAGCAATTAGTATGGCTCTTTTATTTTTACTGGTAATTAGTTTGGTAATGAGCAAGTACATGGCTCTTGTAATTTTTACTGGTATTGGTTGGTAATGAGCAATGTATTTTGGCTCCTTATATTTTTAACTGGCATTGGTTGGTAAGGAGCAAGTGGTAATGCTCTTGTATTTTTTACTGTATTATTGGTAATGAGCAAGTTGCTGGCTCTTGTTTTTACTGGTAATTAGTTGGTAATGAGCAAGTTGTATTTGGATCTTGCCTGTTTTACTGGTATTAGGGTGGAGATATGCAAGTGTATGGATCTTGTAATTTTTACTACTGGTATTACTTGGTAATGGAGCAAGTGTATGGCTTCTTTGCATGTTTACTTTTGGTTATTGGTTTGGATATGTGCAAGGTGTATGGCTCGTGTATTTTTTTACTGTATTAGTTTGGTAATGAGCAAGTGCATGGCTCTTGTATTTTGTATCTGGTATTGGTGTGGTAATGACAATTGTATGGCTCTTGTAATTTTTTACTGGTATGGTTGTAATGACAGTGCCATGGCTCTCCCGTATTTTTACTGGTATTGTTGTAATGGGAGCTGAGGTATGCTCTTGTTAATTTTAACTTGTATTGGTTGGTAATGAGCAAGTGTATGGCTCTTGTATTTTACTGTATTAGTTGGTAATGAGCAATTGTATGGTCTCTTGTTATTTTTTACTGGTATTAGTTGGTAAGGCAAGTGTATGGCTCTTGTATTTTTACTGGTATTGGTTGGTAATGAGCAAGTGTATGGCTCTTGCATTTTTTACTGTAATTAGTTGGTATTGAGTCAAGTGCATGGCTCTTGTACTTTTACTGGTATTGTTGGTATGAAAAAAGCAATTGAATGGCTCTTGTATTTTTACTGGTATTAGTTGTTAATAGCAATTGGTATGGTTCTTGTTTTTTACTGGTATTATTGGTAATGTAGGCAAGTGTAATGGCTCTTGTAGTTTTACTGGTATTAGTTTGGTAATGAGACAATTGTATGTTCTTGTAATTTTTTACTGGTATTAGTTGGTAATGAGCATAGTGCATGGCTCTTGTATTTTTACTGTATTAGTTGGTATGAGCAATTGAATGACTCTTGTATTTTTTATGGTATTAGTTGGTATGAGCAATTGTATGGTTTCTTGTATTGTTAACTGGTATAGTTGGTAATGAGCAAGTGTATGGGCTCTGTATTTTTACTGGTATTGGTTGGTAATGTGCAATTGTATGGCTCTTGTATTTTTACTGGTATTGGTTGGTAATGAGCAATTGTATGGCTCTTGCATTTTTACTGGTATTGGTTGGTAAAGAGCAAGTGTGTGGCTCTTGTATTTTTACTGGTATTAGTTGGTAATGAGCAAGTGTATGGCTCTTGCATGTTTACTGGTATTAGTTGGTAATGAGCAATTGAATGGCTCTTGTATTTTTACTGGTATTGGTTGGTAATGAGCAATTGTATGGCTCTTGTATTTTTACTAGTATTGGTTGGTAATGAGCAATTGTATGGCTCTTGTATTTTTACTGGTATTAGTTGGTAATGAGCAAGTGCATGACTCTTGCATGTTTACTGGTATTAGTTGGTAATGAGCAATTGAATGGCTCTTGTATTTTTACTGGTATTGGTTGGTAATGAGCAAGTGTATGGCTCTTGTATTTTTACTAGTATTGGTTGGTAATGAGCAAGTGCATGGCTCTTGTATTTTTACTGGTATTGGTTGGTAATGAGCAATTGTATGGCTCTTGTATTTTTACTAGTATTGGTTGGTAATGAGCAAGTGCATGGCTCTTGTATTTTTACTGGTATTGGTTGGTAATGAGCAATTGTATGGCTCTTGTAATTTTACTGGTATTGGTAATGAGCAAGTGTATGGCTCTTGTATTTTTACTGGTATTGGTTGGTAATGAGCAAGTGTATGGCTCTTGCATGTTTACTGGTATTGGTTAGTAATGAGCAAGTGTATGGCTCTTGTATTTTTACTGGTATTGGTTGGTAATGAGCAAGTGTATGGCTCTTGTAATTTTACTGGTATTAGTTGGTAATGAGCAAGTGTATGGCACTTGTATTTTTACTGGTATTGGTTGGTAATGAGCAAGTGTATGGCTCTTGTATTTTTACTTGTATTGGTTGGTAATGAGCCAGTGTATGGCTCTTGTATGTTTACTAGTATCGGTTGGTAATGAGCAAGTGTATGGCTCTTGTATTTTTACTGGTATTAGTTGGTAATGAGCAAGGTGTATCGGCTCTTGGTATTTTAACTGGTATTGGTTGGTAAGAGCAAAAGTTGCATGGCTCTTGTATTTTATGGTATTGTTTGTAATGAGCAAGGTTGGCTCTTGATATTTTTTACTGGTATTGGCTTGGTAAATGAGCAAGTGTTGCTCTTTATTTTTACTTGGTATTGGTTGGTAATTAGCTGTATGGCTCTTGTATGTTTTACTAGTACGGTTTGGAAATGAGCAAGGTGTATGGCTCTTGTATTTTTACTGGGTATTAGTTGGGTAATGACAAGTGGATGGCTCTTGTATTTTTACTGGTATTGGTTGGTCAATGAGCAAGTGCATGGCTCTTGTGTTTATGGTATTCGGTTTGGTAATGGAGCAAGTGTAGGCTCTTGTAATTTTTACTGGGATTGGCTGGTAATGAGCAAGTGTATGGCTCTTGTATGTTTACAAGAGTGTGGCTCTTTTGTTTTATGCACTGTATACTTTCTTTCATTATTGCATTGTATTATTCTGCTGTCGACTTTAAGTGTAGTGTTTATATTTTATTATTGCATAAGTATTGCTGCTGGTTTTATTATAACTGTAATAGTATTGCTGCTGATTTAGATATTCTTATTTTGTCAATTGATGTTTTGGAACTCAAAGGTATTTTAATGGAACTTATTTGGTGTTTATTTTCCATTCTGTATAGTTAATTGTGATAACGGTAATTTATATTTGACGTCTGCTTTCTAAAACCTGTGCTCATTGTACATATGTAATATAATTTTTGCATAATAAACTAGGCTAAGGTACTTTAGTATTTCCTTTTACACCCACCCCTTTGGTTGTTACAGTCCATCAGTCCATTCCAGTCCCATTTCTTTTAGTATTTTTTGAACCTGATTTTCATAGAGGAAAGTGGTGATGACAATATATATATATATATATATATATATATATATATATATATATATATATATATATATATATATATATTATATCTAATAAAAGGAGCCCATAAAAACACCAAAATGTAGAGAGAAAAGTACTATATTTCAGAGACTGCTGTCTCTCTCTTCAGGTATATGAATGAGAAAAGTTTACAGACAAGGTGGTATTTATACCAAGAGATTCGTCTACAAGTAAGCCAATTTAGGTCACCCCCCACTGATAATCTTCCTTTAATCTTCTTAAGCGTTGGTTGAATGAACACTGCGTCGACGATATCTGATATCCAATTCCCTTTTGAGATGTTTCATACCTGCTTCTCTTTTATTAAGGCCGATTCCATCATTTGACTCTTGTACCGGCAGTTGCTGCTATAAATTACACGTGACATATTCCAGTTTATTCTATGGTTATGTTCATTTATATGGTTGAAAATAGCCGAGTTCTGTTGTCCATACCTAACTGACCATTTGTGTTGTATTAATCTCTGGGGAAGTGATTTACCTGTAAATCCGATGTAAGATTGGTCACAGTCCTGGCATGGGATCTCATATACCCCAGAGTCTTTGGGAGATGTCTTTTGTTGGACGTTAATCAGGGATTTGGCTAAGGTATTTGGGTTAAGGTAAATGGCAAAAGGGAAATTGGTTGGATTTCCCAAGGGTGGTGAGTTACTCTCTTAATCGTCTCCAGTGGGGAATTTTTATTTTATTGTTGGGTGTGTCTCTGGTCTTGTCTTTAGGGGTCGGTAGAAAATTACGTTTGCTTTTTGAATGCTTTCTCAATTATATGGTCAGGATACTTTAAAGATGAAAGTTGCTTGCGAATTAGTTCAAATTCTTTTCCAGGAAATCTGGGGAACAAATTCGTAAGGCTCTTAAGAATAGGTTTGCTAGCTACACTATCTTGATAGTATTGTCATGATAGCTAAAGTAGTGAATATATGAAAGTGAGAACGTTGTTGGTTTTCTGTATATGGTAAATTTGTATTCTGTCGTGTCTCTGATTATTAAAACATCAAGAAAAGGAATTTTGTTGTCTGTTTCCCATTCAACTTTAAATTTGATGCTGGGCACTAATGCGTTTAATTTTGAGAGGAATTCATTAAAATTACCCCACTTATTATCCCAAAATGTTAGTATGTCATCCACGTATCTCATCCACAGCATGTTTTTGGGTTTTATTGCATTTATTACTGTAGTTTCAAAGTATTCCATGTACAGATTGGCTAAAATAGGACTTAAAGGACTACCCATACTACACCCGAATTTTTGCTTGTAGAATGATTCCCCGAATGAAAATACGTTATTAGATGCACATAATTCAACTAACTTTATTATTTTGTCAAGTGCCAAAGGGAAATGATCTGAATAGGGGGATAATTTTTCCTTTAAAAACTGAAGAACGTCCTGTACTGGTACTTTTGTGAATAGGGAGTCTACGTCAAGGCTTAAAAGTTTTATGTTGTGAAGTGGTATATGTGCTTCTCTGAATTTGTGACAAAAGTCTTCCGAATGTCACAAATTCAGAGAAGCATTTCTAAAATTACCATTACCTGTCGTTGCCCGAGTGGTCTTTTCATTTTCTTTTATCACAAAAGACTTGCGTATACCGCAAGCACAATTCGCACAGTGTGCCACGCAAATTCATTACATCCAGACAGGGAAGTCGTTACCAGTTTAGGACTGGCCACCACCAGTGCACGTCAGGTCTTACCATTTTACAGTGCCACTAATTCTTGACACTGTCCATCGACTGGCTGCTGAAGTACTCCCACCTTTTACTTTCTCTCCTCCACTATTACCCTCTGCCACGAACAGAGTACCATTTCACTTCAGTATATTTAAGTATACTGCATGTAGTGTCCGGGACACACCAGCACGCTACCAGTGCCCAAAAGGAACGCCTCCTCATAAGTGCCATTGCACCTGTACAGGCCGTACAGGTAGCCATTCTACCTGCGTGTCCGTCCTTACGGAACGCCCAAGTACCAGCCCTAAGTGCTGTCAAACCTGCGTGTCCGTCCTTACGGAACGCCCAATCCATTAGAGTATCCACCATTTCGGATCACTCAACCACGGAACGCCTCCATAAGTGCCGTGCACCTGTATTGGACCTACAGGTAGCCCATTCCAGCGTCTCCCAAGTGAGGAACGCCCTTAAGTGTGACGTACGCCGCACACTATTTTGATTTGTCCGCCTCATCAAAAGGTGCCAATCCCAAAGTGCCACAGAGCACCCAGTCCTTCAAGACTTTTCATCCGAGCCTCCACTGCAGCCTAAAGAAATGGCTTCTGCTGCCCAACCACATATATCCATGGAGCTGGAGAGGCTCCAGACACTCATGGCTCTGGGCACGAACGCCGGTTACACTGGGCAGGAACTCACCCAGTGGGTGAAGGGGCAGGTGGACGATCTGCTCCTGCAAGAGAGAGCCGCCAGAGAAGAAGAGAGGAAGAAAAAAGAAGCAGAGAGGAAGGCAAGGGAAGAAGAGAGAAAGCATGAGCTAGCTCTCAAGGAGAAGGAGCTCGAGGTGGAGAAGGCACGACAGGTGAACGCCGAAGCCCTAGCCATGCAGCCATCTCCCAGCCCCACACCTACGGTGTCGTCCAATCCTATAGCCAGCATTAACGCTCTCATCCCGAAGTGGACTGAGGATGAGCCCGAGGCATGGCTGGAAGAAGTGGAAGCCTTATTCGAGAACTACCCTACCACTGAGATAGAGAGGGCCGCCCTGCTTGCCAAGCACCTGGATGGCAAGGCTAAGACTGCCCTCCGCTCACTGGATCAGGGTCAGCGAGGGGACCTGGTGGAAGTTCGCCGGGTCATTACGAAGGCCTATGAGATCACCCCGGAGAGGTGGAGGCAGTGTTTCCGAGGTCAGGCCAAGGAAGTTGGTTGGGCCTGGGGAGATTACTCCTACCACAAACTCCAAGCCAGAAAGCGCTGGCTCGAGGCCATGTCGTGCACCGAGTTCCAGGACCTGTTTAACAGGATCATGCTGGAAGACCTCTACCAGTGTGTACCTGGGCCACTCGCAGTGCACCTTAACGACAAGCAACCCAAGACACTTGCGGAAGCTTGTCGCCTGGCTGACGACTGGGAGACTTTCAACCCCTCTCACAGCACCACCCACCGACGCATAGTGCCACCCGGTCCTCTCTCTGGATCCACACGGCCAAAGGACGCCCACCAAGGACACCCACGGACTTGCAACGTTTGCAAGAAAGTGGGTCACCTCGCAGCAGAGTGCCGCCTCAAGAGCGCTGTGAGCCACAAACCTCCTCAGAACCCTCCTAGGCCACCGAATGGTGCCTCAGCCTCCTCTCAAGACCAGTCAGATGCCTTACGGAGACCAGCCCAGCAGAGGGACTCCTGCAGAGCCTGTGGGGCTACAGGGCACTACTCCCCTAGATATCCCGGGTGCCCCAAGCACGTGCCTTCGACCCGGCACGTCCACCTGATCAGTGCCACAACCCCCTCGGCCGTTATGCCCGAGTCCAGGTCTCACCCTGAGCTGGTGTGGACCACTTCAGTCACAGTGGCACCCCTGGATGGCTCTACCCTACCTGTGACTCTGCCAGTTATGGTAGATACCGGCTCCGATCTGTGTCTCATAGACAGGGACCAAGTGCCACCCAGTGCCACAGTCGATGAGCACATCAGGTGGGCCATGACTTGGGTCAAAGGGCAGTCCAAGACCGTTCCCACAGTCGTCCTGCAGGTCACCACTCCTTGGTGCACCAAACCTCACCGCCTAGGTGTAGTGCGTACAATTCGGCATGGAGTAGGTTTCCTATTGGGACGGGACCTCCTCTGGGGATGTCCCTCCCCCACACCACTCCAGGGCCAAGCTACCTCACCACATCAAATCACGGCCAGAGAGGACTCTTCACCTGTGCCAGAGCACACTGCTAGCCTTGGTGACTCCACAGATTCGCAATCTGTGGGGCCATCTCGGCCTTACCGTCCAATGCCACAGAAGAAGTTCTCGAACCAGTTCTGCCGAGACTGTGGCCGCAAGGGTCACATGTCTGCCAACTATGTAGGATGCGCGAATTACAATATTCCTGCCATCGCAATGGCAGTTACCAATCCTTCGTTACTAGGACCCCCAGCTCAGGGCCTTATAACCGTCGCACCCCTCCAAGGTCATTATCCACCAAGCCATGTCAGAGCCTTTGATGACTCCGGCGCTCAAATCTCCCTGATAAGGGAAGATCAAATCCCCCGAGGGGCTACCGTCGATAGACGGCAACTGATCACGATTGAAGGCATCAATCATAGTAAGATGATCCTTCCCACCGTCCAATTGAGAGTCGTCGACCTCACCTTACCAAGGTATGTACACTTGCAGTTGCAAGCTACCATCCAGGAGGTTACGACCTCATCCTAGGGCATGACCTGAAGTCTCCCATTACCAAGGGCCCGCTGAGAGGTATTGCACCTCCGGTACCCGCCACAGGTCCAGTCGACCTCAACACTCTGCCAGTGCCACTTGGCAGCACTGGGCAGTGCCAAGCTCCGTCCAGCCTGGACGTAGAGCCACCACAGAACTTGACCTCTGCGCCTGGCCCCGAGCTAGTGCCGGCGCCTAACCTAATCAAGGATCCTCCTACAGAAGATCCTCCCACAGGCATGGAGCTTACCGCAGCCATGGCCAATCTCCAGCCCATAATTCTTCTTCAGCCTCACCTCTGTCGCCTGAGGATGAACCTCCGGCAGACCTTACCTTCATACCTCCTCTGGAAAACCAGGAACTGCCCGACACGGAGTCAACCTGGAGTTTTCCCCTTACGACGGCTGTCGCAGCAGCTGAAGTGAGGGCCTCCCCTGCAGTAGGTTCCACCTCTACGACGGTTGCTGCAGATACCGAAGTAGGGTGTTCTCCTGCAATCCCTCAGGCTACCACTGCCTCTGCTCCTGACGGCGTTTCTGGCCTTACCCCAGAGTCGGTGCCTCCGTCTACTCCTAGGATTGGTATAGCCAGGTCCTGGAGGAATAAGAAGAAGAAGAAGAAGGGACGTAACCAATCATTAACAAACTAACCCAAGAGCCACATGCTCTCCTTGACACCTGTGCCCGAGGTACAGTGTCACATTCATTTGCAGAGTGATCTTGGCCTACCCAGAGAAAGTAGCCAGCCTGATCTCTGCCAGTAAACTAACCCTCTAACCCCTAGAAATTGTGATACTAACACTCATGTAAATGTCATAATTACCTCATTGCATTTCCATCCTGGTCAACTAACCACTCATCATCCTTACGCATCATTACCTCACATCATGTACTTTAACAATTCCGTCGCTGAACCACTGCTGTGTGTACCACACTCTGGAATGATTGCGTCTCCATTTAACTGTATTGAGTAGGTTAGGCTAATGATTTAGTACCAGGGCACTAGGGTAGTAGCAAGTAGAATTTTCAAGTAACCTTATCTAGGGGTAGAGTAGACTGTCGTCACAGACAACCCGTAGTTATTACTTAGGCTAGACTACATTACTACATTAAGTTAGTACACTTAGCATCTCCGCCTATAAGTTAGGTAGGCCACTGTAGTTAGCTGTATCGCTGCTCTAAAAACTTCAAGTTAGAGTAGGAGAACTGGGTAGTCGAGATGATCAACTTATTTAAGCCAAGACCTTCACGCCCGAAAGGGAGTGAATGCCTTCTTAACAGGGGGAGCTGTGACGTTTATAGATCACTTCGTCTACCCAGTAATTAATTAATTAGTTTGATTTGGAAAACGGCAGCCATGCCTTCTCCTAAAGCAACTGATGTTGGGAGAGAGCATGTCCTAGGAAGGCTAGGGAGACATTTCAGGTCTGACGGAAGCTTAGGGTAAGAGAGGCAAGTCACAAGAGTAGCTAGGCTTCGAAATGGATCTTAGGGACCTCTATAATAAGACCTCTTTTTCCTTCCCAATTTGCTGGTTGTTGTGATCACTTTTCAGGCAGTGCCCGAGGCGGTATTTGGAAGCCCCGTGATTTCAAGACAACCAGTATCTCTCTCAGTCGACTGCAGTTCGTGACCTCGGACGGATGTCAGGCCAGTCAGCCTCCCACACTTAAGCCTAACGGCGCTATTGGCGCGCCCAATCTGCGACCAAGCCGGACGCCGCACTTTCCACAAAGGGTCCACACTGAACATTGTATTCAGGTACGTCTAAAAGTGTAAACTCCAAACCAGCACCTTTTACTACCATACGACTCTTGCTAATGTCATTTTCAAGTCTCACTTTTATCCCTCCTACATCAAAGCCCTTTGTCCTCATTGGGCCACGTGCTCCCCCCTTGTGACTTGTTAAAGACTAAGCCTTCAGTGCATACCTCAGTGAAACATTAGAGTTCCTTTGCCCCAGTGTTAGAGAACTAATTATCCTTAACCAAAGCAAGAAGTCATTTTTTCTTTTATCTTGTGTAATCTGGGATCCTTTTCCAGATTCCCTGAGTCACGTGCGAAGTCTGTCTGCCCGCAAGTGTTGCATTCCCGCAAGATTATGAAACCAGCTTTTATCAATTCCATTTTGAGCCATCTATTATCCATTTGTGAGAGATTATAAGTCCACATGGGGACCAATATCATTTACTTTTCTCCAGGCCAGTACGAGCCTTTTGTAAATAAATAGCTGTAAAGTATTTAGCTGAGTTTCTGGCGACCTGTTCCTCTAGAGTAAATATTCACTATAAATCAGTTTTACGGTAAGTTCAAGTAATTTCATCTTGTTCTCCCTCAATTATTTCTGTTTACGTATCGAGCCTCTCTCAAGGCCGGGCTCATACGTAAAAATACACATGTGTGTGCGTATGTATATATGTGTATGTGGATAAGTAATTAGACGTATTATAAGAATGTATATATCTGCATTTTATCTATATATATAATGTATATAGATATATACATACCTAGAATTACATTATATATATATAATGTATGTTAATAATATATATAATATATATATCTATATAGATATATATATTATATATATAATATAATTGTATAATAGGTAAATATACTATATATATAGATATATACATACATATATATACATATATATATATATATATTTTGTATGTAATATAATATCTATATATATTATATAATATATAATAATATATATAATAATCTATAATTATCAATCATATATATATTTGTATTATAGTTATATAATATCTTTATCGTAGTGCAGAACTACTGAATTATGGAGGAAGACAACTACAAGAAGCAATGGCAAAATTCATGATTGGAATTTGGAGAAGAGAAGAAATGCCTGAGGAATGGGAGGAGGGACTGTTTGTGCCAATTCACAAGAAAGGTGATAGAACGGAATGTGGAAATTATAGAGGCATTTGTCTCTTAACTGTCGGATATAAGATTGTGGGTAAGCTATTATATAATAGACTGAAGAGACACAGTGAGACCATAGTAGGGGATTACCAAGCAGGGTTTAGAACGTCTAGATCAACCATAGACCCAATATTTATTGTAAGGCAGATCCTTGAGAAAGATTTGGGAATATGATAAAGACTCTTGGCATGCCTTTATAGATTTTAAGCAGGCATATGACAATATACAACGAGAAGCATTGTGGAGGATACTGAGAGAATTCAGGATACCAGAGAAGCTTATACGCCTAACAAAAATGTGTTACAGGAATATGAGAGGCAGAGTACGGATTGGAGGGGAAGTAACGGGTCCTTTTGAAGTTGACAACGGTTTAAAGCAGGGATGCGAGCTGTCTACGATTCTCTTTAACCTAGTGCTGGAATGGATCATGAGACAAACACCACAGGGTAATGGAGTACATCTTGGGGAGGCTAGGTGTGATAGATTAGCTTATGCAGATGATATTGACTTTTGTGGTAAAAACATCCAGGAAATTGATAGAAAAATAAGCCTTTTTAGAGAAGCTGCAAATCAAGTTGTCTTGGACATAAATGAGGCTAAAACCAAAATCTTGAAGGTTTCAAGGCAGGAGAGGATACTGGGTAACATCAGGTAAGGAAATTTGCAGTTGGAAGCGGTCGAGAACTTCAAATACCTGGGATCAACAGTTACAGCTGAAAACAGAGTAGAGGAAGAGGTAAAATTAAGAATAGCAGCAGCAGCCATATGTAGTTGGGCTTTAGCCAAAGTGCTCAATAGTAATATCTTATCAAGGAGAACAAAGGTGAAAGGACCTATACAACCATTATTAGACCCGTGTTAACGTATGGTTGCGAAACCTGGAGGCTGAGAAAGGATCTGGAGCGAAGGTTGGAAGTGTTTGAGAACGGAATCTTGAGAAGGATATGTGGACCGGTCTTTGACGCGGAGATGGAACAATGGAGAAGAAGGTATAATAATGAACTGAGGGAAATGACAGAGGTACCCCTTATAACAGGCACGATTACGGCTCAAAAACTAAGGTGGGCGGGGCATGTGGCCAGGGCTCATGAGGATAGACTAATAACCAAGATTGTTCGAGGACAACCAGAGGGCAGACGACCTCCAGGAAGACCCGCATGAGATGGTCTGATAACATAAAAAGGGACATGACAGAGCTTGGAGTGGATGGTCCAGGGGATTGGTGGGATGTTGCACAGGACCCTGATCCTTGGAAGCTTCTTGTAGCGGCGGCAAAGAGCCATGGAGGCCCGCAGCCAGGGGAGTGAGAGAGAGTGAGAATGACGTATACGTATATATAATATATGTATATATTTACATATATATATATATATATATATATATATATATATATATATATATATATCTCTCCTCATTCTGGCTGTCAAGTGAGGTCAAAGTCGCTATCTAATGTCAGTTGAAGGGTTTTTTTTTCTTTTTTTTTTCTTTTTAAGTCGTTCAAATTTTTTAAAAATGTATAAGTCTAGGTATGAATCTGGCTTAGTATCTAGTACTCTAGTATAATATATATATATAATATATACATATATATATATATATATATATATATATATATATATATATATATATATATATTATACTAGAGCTACTAAGCCAGATTCATACCTAGACTTATACATTTTTAAAAAATTTGAAACGACTTAAAAAGAAAAAAAAAAAGAAAAAAATCCTTCAACTGACATTAGATAGCGACTTTGACCTCACTTGACAGCCAGAATGAGGAGACAGTAATTCCCTTTTGGCTCTACCAATGTGTCGGCGTTTTCATGATTCATTTCTCTCTTGCATGTTGTGACGCCAAATAACTCACAATCAATCAATCGATCTCTCTTCCATTGTCTCGACAGGTGAGCTTACTCCAGTCTCGTCTCTTAGGTTACAATCTCTTCAAAAAGACAAACCACATTTCACCATTTCTTTTTTTTTATTCCTTTCATTCTTTTCAATTTATTATTTCTTCTTTAATAAGTATTATCTCTTCTGTCTGTATTTCCCCTTTACCTCGTCTCACTTCTTCCTAATGAACACCTTTATATTCTTTGGAAGATTGAATTTCAAGGCAGTGGCCCTACGGTGGTGGGCGTGTTCCATATGAATACGTTTCACATTCTGAGTGATAATAATAATAATAATAATGATAATATTAATAATAATAATATTATTATTGTTATTATTATTATTATTACAACAACAACAACCACAATAATAATAATAATAATAATAATAATAATAATAATAATAATAATAATAATAATTTTTTTTTTTTTTTTTTTTTGGCTCTATCACAGTCCTCCAATTCGACTGGGTGATTTTTATAGTGTGGGGTTCCGGGTTGCATCCTGCCTCCTTAGGAGTCCATCACTTTTCTGTGCAAGTGCCGGGCATTCGCTTGCTATGTGGTTTATGGTTTCATTTTTCGTATTGCACTTCCTACATATGGGAGAGATGTTATTTCCATCTATCGTTCTTTGAACATATCTGGTTCTTAGGGCCTGATCTTATGCCGCTGTTATCATTCCTTCAGTTTCCTTCTTTATTATTTTATTAGTATTGTTATTATTATTATTATTGTGTCTGTTGTTGTTGTTGTTGTTGTTGTAATAATAATAATAATAATAATAATAATAATAATAATAATAATAATAATAATAATAATAATAATAATAATTATTATTATTATTATTTTTTTTTTTCCATTTTTTTTTTTTTTTTGCTCTATCACAGTCCTCCAATTCGACTGGGTGGTATTTATAGTGTGGGGTTCCGGGTTGCATCCTGCCTCCCGTCACTTTTCTTACTATGTGCGCCGTTTCTAGGATCACACTCCTCTGCATGAGTCCTGGAGCTACTTCAGCCTCTAGTTTTTCTAGATTCCTTTTCAGGGATCTTGGGATCGTGCCTAGTGCTCCTATGATTATGGGTACAATTTCCACTGGCATATCCCCTATCCTTCTTATTTCTATTTTTAGATCTTGATACTTATCCATTTTTTCCCTCTCTTTCTCTTCAACTCTGGTGTCCCATGGTATTGCGACATCAATGAGTGATACTTTCTACTTGATTTTGTCAATCAACGTCATGTCTGGTCTATTTGCGTGTATCACCCTATCTGTTCTGATACCATAGTCCCAGAGGATCTTTGCGTGGTCGTTTTCTATCACTCCCTCAGGTTGGTGCTTGTACCACTTATTACTGCATGGTAGCTGATGTTTCTTGCACAGGCTCCAGGGGTGGTTATGCACTGAATCATGCCTCTTTTTGTACTGGTTCTGTGCAAGTGCCGGACATTCGCTTGATATGTGGTTTATGGTTTCGTTTTTCGTATTGCACTTCCTACATATGGGAGAGATGTTATTTCCGTCTATCGTTCTTTGAACATATCTGGTTCTTAGGGCCTGATCTTGTGCCGCTGTTATCATTCCTTCAGTTTCCTTCTTTAGCTCTCCCCTCTGTAGCCATTCCCACGTGCCATCATGTATTGTCCGTGCATTGGTTTGATGTGCCAGTCCTCTGTTCTGTCTGTCATTCTCCTGTCTCTGTATATTTCTGGGTCTTCGTCTACTTTTATTAGTCCTCTTCCCATGCACTCTTTAGCACTCGTCTTCACTGGTTTTCAGATATTGCCCCAGTGCTCTGTTCTCGATGTTTGCCGCAGTCCTCTATACTTAGTAGTCCTCTCACTCCTTCCTTTCGTGTTATGTATAGCCTGTCCGTATTTGCTCTTGGGTGTAGTGCTTTGTGTATTGTCATATGTTTCCTGGTTGTCTGATCTATGGTGCGGAGTTCTGCCTTCGCCCATTCCACTATTCCTGCGCTGTCTCTGATTACTGGCACTGCCCATGTGTTTATGGCTGTTATCATATATATATATATATATATATATATATATATATATATAATATATATATATATATATATATGATTTTTGACTTTAGTATCGCCTTGAGTCTCTGCATATATTCTTTCCTGATCGTGTCCTTCATCTCTTGGTGTTTTATATCCCCTCCTTCCATTATTCCCAGGTATTTGTATCCAGTCTCATCTATGTGTTTGATGTTGCTCCCATCTGGTAGCTTTATCCCTTAAGTTCTCGTTACTTTGCCTTTTTGTATGTGACTAAGGGGCGCATTTTTCTATTCCAAACTCCATCCTGAAGTCCCCAGATAAAATAATCCTTACAGTCTGGATTAGGTATCTATTTCCTTGATGCTCTTACCATACAGCTTGATGTCGTCCATGAACATCAGATGGTTAATTCTGTTGCCTCTTTTCTTGAGTTGGTACCCGGCATCCAACATCTGTAGTACTTTTGTCATGGGAATCATGGCTACTACGAAGAGTAGTGGGGACAGTGAGTCTCCGTGGAAGATCCCTCTCCTGATATTAACCTCTACTAGTCTTAATTATCATTATTATTATTATTATTATTATTATTATTATTATTATTATTATTATTATTATTATTATTGTGGTTGTTGTTGTTGTAATAATAATAATAATAATAGTAATAATAATAAACCACACACTAGTTTGGAGCAACAGTCTACTTAGGATATACTTCAGAGACGAATCCATCTGTCTGTACAGTCGTTTACTGGTAAAATGTCTTACATTATCCTTTATTCTTCTTTCCTTTTCATTCTTTAGCGATCACGTGATATGAGGAGGAGGGAGGAGCAGGAAGGAGGAGCATCGCCAGTATGCGATGTAATGATAAAATTCTCTGGGTCCTCTTACATCTGATCTGAGGAGATGGTGCTTTCATGTACTGATGATAAAGCTTGGCAAGGTCTTCCTCATTGTAGGTCCCCCCCCCCCCCACCCCTCCACCAATTTCCTCTTCCTTCCTCCCCCTCTTTCCTCGCCTTTTTCCTCTCTCAGATTCCCTTCTTCCTCATCCTTGTTTCACTTCAGAGTCCTCACTTCCTCATCCTTTTTCACCTCAGAGTCCACTATTCTGTCCATATTCCATCCTCCACCCTTCCCCTGTTCACCCATTCTTACCTTCTCCCTTCCCATCGTCCAATTTTCCCCTTCCCCCCTTATCCCAATTTCCCATTCTTCTACCCCTCTTTCTCTTCTACCTTCCTCCCTTCCCCTCTTCATATTTTCCCCTTTCCCTCCCTTCTCAATTTCATCTCTTCCCTCTTTCTCTTTCCCCCTTCCCCTTTCCCCTCTTCCACCCTCCACTTCCCCTCTTCCTCCTTTCCCCTCGTCAACCCATCCCCTTCCCCTCTTTATATTTCCCCTTATATTTTCCCTTCTTCCACTCTCCCATTCCCCTCATTCCCTCTGTCCACCCTCTTGTTTAATTTACCCCTTACCCCGTTTCATCATCTACAATTACTTCCATTTCTTCAACCCTTCCTCTTCATGCTTTCCCCCTCGTCAACCCCACCCTCCCCTTCTCGTTCTCTTTCCCATCCTGTTCATTTCCCCTTACCTTTTCGTCTCTTCCACCTCCTTCCCATCTTCATCGTTTCCACTCGTCAATCCCATCCCTTTCCCCTCTTTCTATTTCCCCTCTTCATCCTTTCCCCTTATATTTCCCCTCATCCACTATCCTCTTCCCTTCATTCCCTCTTTTTATTTCCCCTTTTCCTCCTTTCTCCTTTCCCTTCCCCTCGTTCTTCTTCCCCTTTTCTATCCCTATCATTCCCCTCCTCCCCCTTCCCCTCCAACACCGGCGACATCACTCGACTGGGGTTTAATCTGCGATCCCCTCTTCGTGTTTTTGATCTGGCTAAACAGCCGGTGCATGAACACAGGATGTGGTGTGACAAATGCTTTCGTCTTGTTTGTTTGTTTGTTTGGGAAACACGACGAGCGCTTCGCTTCTTTTTTTAATGCTTTGTTTGTTTGTCGACTGTGGCCTCGTCTTGTTTTACTCGTGGCTATGAAGCATGATCAGATTTTCAGCTGCCGTGGGATTTGTTTGTTTATTTTCGACATTGTTTACTTGTTTACTTTATAAATTGCTGGGGTAGCTCTTTTGTTTCTTTACTGGTGACCTCCTACATGCCTCTTTCTTTTTATTCTCTCTCTCATTCATGCTGTTTACAAATACACTGTACACAAACAGACGTGTACCACAACACACTCTCTCTCTCTCTCTCTCTCTCTTCTCTCTCTCTCTCTCTCGCACACATGCACACATGGTTTCCCAATATTTGTACCCGTAAACTGTAATGCATCTCTTCCCCCCCCCCCCCACACACACACACACACACTTTCATCGTACAAACATTCTCTTAAACAAACACTAGATTCCGTAAACAAACACCGGAAGACCATTAAGAAGATCCAGATATAACATTGATAAAAAAAAAACAATGGCACCCGATTCTAGTTACGAGTCTTTATCATCATCTTCGACGAATGTCGGGATAAACAAGTTGCCGATTTCGTCCTGTAAACAATTAGGATGCTTAACCTTCTCCGTGGTTTTTATTGACTTGATGTGACTTGGGTTAGATTGTTATTTGGGCTCTAATGTCTTCTGTGTCAATTATAGTTTTCCCGTAAAAGACTCCATTGAGAGGGCTTTATCCGTCCGCTCTCAGATTCTGAAAAACTACTGAGGCTAGAGGGCTGCTGATTGGCATGTTGATCATCCACCCTCCAGTCATCAAACATACCAAATTGCAGCCTCTAGCCTCAGTAGTTTTTTTTTTATTTTATTTAGGGGACAGTGTAGAACAGGCCACCACCGGAGATTGGTTAAAGTTGCATGAGCAGCGGCTCATATAGTATTATACCGAGACCGAGAGATTTTCACGAATTTGATAAGACTATTAGAATACTCAGGTATAAAGCCTTTGTTAAAGATTTTTTTTAAATTTGTTTTAAACTGAATTTTCAAAATAAGAAACTTTATTCTTAATCGTTTTCAGAATGGTTTCAAGTATTCGCGGATTTTACCTATTTGCGGCGGTTGTGGTACTAAACACCCACCGCGAATACCCCGGGGTAAACTGTAGAATGGACTCAGCCATAGCCTGCCTTTCTCCAAGAGGCGGGTGAGTCAATTTTCCTCCTGGACCGAGAATGATCTGGGCAGTCATGAACATCTCAGTCTAGTTACTATAAACTTTTTCCCCCTCATTTGCCGAGCTTTGTCATTCTCTTGCCGCCTCTGTTGTTCCAACTTCTATCATTTTCTCTTCACCAAACCTGGGCTACATATGGCCACTGCTTTACTTCATCTGCCTGACGCCATCAGAGTGGAATATTCCCCGTCGTCATAATAACAATTCAAAGAATAATCATAATCACCTTCTTTTACGAAAACAGGAAAGGCATTAGCGTTAATATCTTCCTCTTTTTATCGTAAAGATGGAGAGAAAGCGTGGACCAATTGACCTCCTTTGGTGGAGGAGGTCAGTTTCGAGGTCAATGGATTCTTGTTGCCCTTGGTATTTCAGAAAAGGGGTATTTGGGAAGGGGGTGGGGGGGGGGGGGGGGGGGGGGGAGAGTTAAGGTCGAAATAGTCTGGTGGTGATCAAAACATTAACAAAATAAAGGTTATTATCCTTATTTGTAGCTGGACTTATTTTTCAACTACTGAGTTTAAGAAACATCATTTTTTTATATATGTCAATATGTATTTATAATTATATATGTACATATATATATACATACAATATATATACATATAAATATATATATATATATATATATTATATATATTATATTATATATTATTATCAACTAAAAAAAATTCCCCTTAGTTAAATATATGAAAATATATTAAATCTGAGGTAGGGTGAATTTGGTATTAAAGGACATTTGTAGATTAAGGCGTATATATGAATCACAGTGATGTGATCAGACTCACTATATATATATATATATATATATATATATATATATATATATATACTCGTATGTACGTGTGTTTGTACGTATTTTTGCATTACTCCACATATTTAGGAAGTAGCAAACTTTGCTCACATTTTCGTTAATCAGCAACATTGATTTGATTTTAATTTATTCTATATTTTTTGCACTCCCCTTTTTTTTTTATCGCAGTCTCCTGTATATATGTAATAACTGTAATATTTTTTTTCCATTCATATATGGAAAGATACGCTGCATATATATTTGTCCGTCGCTCGTGTTGGAAATTGCAACCAACAATACCGCGATATGAAGACGGGGCTTTGATGAAGTTCCAATAACCCGGACGGAGAGAGAGAGAGAGAGAGAGAGAGAGAGAGAGAGAGAGATCTTCCAACTCCGCGAACTCGACCCTTCCTTCATTCACATACTTCGGTGTTAATTACCCAAGTGTTGAGTAAGGTACACAGACACCTACACGGGATCCCATGAATATATATGTGTAAATATGCGCTCGTCTGTCCCACACACACACACACACACCCACATTTGTATTCCTATCCATCTGTTTTCGCGGGTATTATTCATTTTTATGTTTCATTATAGTTTGTATGGTCTGTACTTACTCGTATTGATTGTTCGGGATAAACCTATCTTAAACACACACACACACACACACGCACAAACACAAACACAAAAAACACACACACACACACACATACACACACACAGGGCTTTGGGACCTCATTGGGAAGTTTCACCGAGAACATGGAGCTATCTGCTCTAGGGATAATTATATATATATATATATATATATATATATATATATATATAATATATACAGTATATTCTTACCTTAGGACCCAATAGCAAGAAGACGCTAGTCAGCAACTTACCTGAAAAAAGACAGAGAAAATAATTGCGTTATTTTTTTTTCCATTGCGATTATTATGACTGCAAGACTTTCAGCGTTGTAACCATAACGATGATGTTGATAATGAATGCATATATATATATATATATATATAATATATATATATATATATTATATATATATATATTGTGATGTTTATAGACGTTCCGTCTACCCAGATATTAATTAATTAATTTGATTTGGAAAATGGCAGCCATTTCTTCCAAATATCAGCTGATTTTTAGTAAAACGCGGGAAACCCAAAACCCGCCAGCCAGAGATAGGGGGTTCCCCAGTTGGGGGAAAAGAGTCTTTTGTCAGCTTTAGGGACGTATCTCAAAAGGGAAGGATGTAGGCAGATTGGTACTTCTTAGACCTATATCTTAAGCTCTTTTTCCTGTGACCCCTCTGCTGGCTGTATGTTTTGTTTCCAGGATTTGCCTTGCTCGTGGGGGGTTAAGCTGAATCCCAACACCCAAGCAAACCACCTGGATTCTCCCCAGTCGGCTGCAAGACGCGACCTCGGACGAATGTCCAACCACCTGCCTTCCTGTTAGGCCTATCCAGGGTGTGAGTGGCGCGCCGATCGACCCAGGCCTCAGACAAAGCCAGGCCACGCTTTTCTACAAAGGTCCACACTGAACACGACATCCAGGTACGTCTTGTGAAACAGCATATTGCCAGTCTCTCCCATCCTATTATCTATTTGATCCTCGTTTTCCCAATTCAATTTCCAACCCAAAAAAGAAACTCATCCTTTTGTTCCCTTTCACTGCCTCATGGCCGCATACTTCCCCTTGTGTGATCGTCCCAGACGAATGAAGTCATCGCATACGTCAGTGAAACAATAGAGTTTCCTTTTCCCCAGTGTTAGAGAACGAAATACTAATAGTAACTGATAAAAAGAAATCCTTTTTCTTTTATCTTGTTTAATCTGGGATTCTTTTCCAGATTCCACGAGTCACGTGCCCAGTCTCTCTGCCCGCAAGTGTTGCATTACCCAAGTTTATGAAACCAGCTTCACGAATCCAATTTGAGCCAGCTATTATCCATTTGTGAGAGTTTATAAGTCCCAACGTGTGGACGCTGCATTTACTTTTCTCCAGGCCAGAGTAGTACGAGCCTGTTTTTGTAAATAAATAGCTGTAAAGTTTTAGCTGAGTTTTCTGGCGAAACTGTTGCTCTAGATTAAATATTCATAATAATCAGTTTTACGGTAAGTTCCATTAATTTCTCCGTCCTCCCTCATTATTTCCGTTTACGTATATAAGCCTCTCTCAAGGCCGGCTAATACGTAAAAGTGGGCGCCCTTCTTCTTGCCCAATATTCTGGCTTGTAAATCGAGTAAACAGTGACGACTGCTTGCCAGCATCGAATCTGGGCTTGCTTAAAAAAAAAGCTTGTAAATCCCCCCCCGCGTTTTATCCTTGTAAAAACGAATGTAAGGTGTTTTCCAAAGCGCAAAACAATGCACACTTGCAGGGAAAGACACACTGGCTCACGGTAAGGTATTCCCATTCATTAATATGATTATTCTATAATCAATGTTAGCTTAAGGTACGTTTAAGTATTTTTATTGTCGAAGTGTTTAAACAAGTGTGAAGTGAGAAATGTTATTATATTGTAACGGCGAAAGCGCCAGAGCTTTATTTTAGTGGCAAGCAAACAATTTGCCCTGCGAATTCTCTGTGATTTGGTATTGTCGTGTGTTGTATGAGCTCACACTAACACGTGTGCAGATAGATGCCAGAAAGGACCAGATCAAAGTAGGAAGTGCTTTGCCAGGGTTTATTGCTGTATTAGAAAGCCTAGCTAGTTAGGAGGTTTTACGTAAATAGTTACGGCAAAAGAAGTTGGTTACAATTCTTTTGTCTGTGATATGTTAGGGAATTCATTTTTAACTTAGTTTTCATTCCAAGTGTTGGTAACCGCTTAGCTTTCAGCTTAATTCAGCTGAGCATACATGCTCCTCCAGGTAAGCTTCGCGCCTGCGCGGTCTCAACCAACCTTCGTTCTTACAAAGAGGCAGCCATGTTTGTTATCTCTTTAAGCATTACCTAAACAATTTAAGCAAAGTAACGTAAGTCTCGAAGTTTTAACGTAAATAATATCAATCTCGGTACTAGTATCTATCGTTCTGCCAGAGAAATTAACGTAATTCGCCTTGAATAAGAAACTAGAAGTTCGTGTTGTAAATCGCCTCGCGTTTACAGAGGATCAGCTGTTTTGAACGACACGATGTCCAACCCACTCTGCCCGCTCACCGTGTTTCACGTCTCATCGCTCACTCGCTCGCTGAGCGAAAGTTTCATTTCACTTCGTACTTAACGTAACCTCATTCACAAATGTTTGCTAACATCGTTTAAAATCCTTACCTTCATTTCACTGTTCACAGGGACCTAGTATACTTACGTAAAGTTAACGTAAATCTTAAAAGTAGAGTAAATCACAAGAATTGTTAACGTAAAACGCGTCTTTGTAAAATTCGTATGTAAACGCAAATCATTTCATAAGCGCACGCCGCTACCAGTAACGTAAAAATCGTTCACCACGAGCGCGTTATCATTTTCATGAAACGTTATCAAAAGCAATTCTTTCATTAAACGTTAACGTAAGTAGATAATTTAACGCAAGTTGCGTCATATCAAACTAACATTAGTAGTTCAATTCAATATAAGGGAGTTCATTCATATATCATTTTTCACCCTCTCCGAGAGAGAGAGAGAGAGAGAGAAAGAGAACCAGAACCCATTATTCACGAAGCCAAGAGTACTACGTTCATTACTTATAGCATGCAGAACTAACATTATTTTAGACTCTTGTGTCTTTCATTTACACTGAGCGTGATACGTACGCGCCTGTGTCCATTGCAGTTTGCAAGCATTTAATTCATTTACCGAGTACTGTCGTTGCCCGAGTGGTCTTTTCATTTTCTTTATCACAAAAGACTTGCATATACCGCAAGCACAACCCGCACAGTGTGCCACGCAAATTCATTACTTCCAGACAGGGAAGTCGTTACCAGTTTAGGACTGGCCACCACCAGTGCACGTCAGGTCTTACCATTTTACAGTGCCACTAATTCTTGACACTGTCCATCGACTGGCTGCTGAAGTACTCCCACCTTTTACTTTCTCTCCTCCACTATTACCCTCTGCCACGAACAGAGTACCACTTCACTTCCGTATATTTAAGTATACTGCATGTAGTGTCCGGGACACACCAGCACGATACCAGTGCTCCAAGGAACACCTCCTCATAAGTGCCATTGCACCTGTACAGGCCGTACAGGTAGCCATTAAACCTGCGTGTCCGTCCTTACGGAACGCCCAATTCATTAATGTCCATGTACGAGGATCAGTGATCCTTCGGACCAATCAAGGGAACGCCTCCCGAAGTGCCGCAATACCCAGCACTACTAGTGCTGTCCAAAAGGAACGCCTCCTCATAAGCGCCGTGCACCTGTACAGATGTACAGGTAGCCCTATACCTGCGTGTCCGTCCTACGGAACGCCCATTCATTAGAGTATCCACCATTTTGGATCACTGAACCAAGGAACGCCTCCGAAAGTGCCGTGCACCTGTATTGGACCTACAGGTAGCCCATTTCAACGTCTCCCAAGTTGGGAACGCCCAGTAAGTGTGATGTACGCCGCACACTTCATTCGATTTTTTCACCTCCTCAGAAGGTGCCATTCACAAAGTGCCACCGAGCACCCAGTCTTTTCAGACTTTTCATTACCATTTTCGCAGAACCCATTTCCCAGTGAGTGCCACTTTGCCCAGTAGGCACTCCCATTCCATCCATTACCCTTACTGGCCATTATTTTTTAAACTTTATCAGAACATCCACTGCAGCCTAAAGAAAGCCTGTTCCCTGCTGCCCGCGACTTCTTTGCCATAGAGCTAGAGAAGCTCGGATCCTCATAACTCTGGGCAAGGAGCGGTTACACTGGACCAGCACTGGACCAGTGGATAAAGGCGCAGCAGGATGCCGCACGCCTACAAGAAAGGGAAGAAAGAGAAAACAAGAGAAAAAGCCAGAGAAGCAGAAAGGAAGGCACGTGAAGAAGAGAGAAAGCATGAGCTAGCTCTCATAGATGACGCAATCTCTCTGCTAGTTTCTAAGCCCCAGACCATGAGCTGGACTCCCGGTAAGAGGTGGTTGCGGAGGTTCTGCACCACTTGTTGTGTGTGTGGGCATGCTGTGGATTCCGACCAGTGCCCAAGTCGATCTCTACCTTGGGATGAGAGCTTCCAGGGTGAACTACTCCAAGGCTACCATATAGCCCTGCCTGATTGAAACAGTCTCCTACAGCCTATCATGGGTACAAGTCATGGCCGACACCGAAGCCCAGGTCTCCCTTATTTCAAGAAAGGCATTGCCTAGGGGTGCCAAAATCCAGACGGACGAAGAAATTCAGTTTGAATGGATTGACGGTAACCTCTATTTCTGTTCCTTCAGTCCTCTGAATGTTGAAATGCCCTTTCTGGACCAGGAGACCAGGGAAACCACATTGTGCCGCCTGGGCGTAGTTGACCCATTTCATGATGTTTATCAGGTGATATTGGGCCGAGATCTACTTAAGCCGTATCTCCTCTGGACAGCAGCTTACCCACTACCAGATGCACCGGATCCCTGCAGCATGCCTCATAATCAATCATCAGTTTAGATTCAGAGGCTAGTGCCTCCGATGTCCCCGACATCCCTTCTATTTGCGAACCTGGCCCTGACCCAGTTTCAGAGCCCGAAGAAGTTTCTTCCGCATCATCTCCAGTCTCTTACCATTTTACTGCCTACATCATCCACTTTGGAAGAGGTAAGCCCACCATTAACCCCGGACTTGTTTCCCGAGGGGAGGGTGATTCAACGGAGGATTCCTTAACCTCCCTACCTCAAATCACTGCAGAGAGGGACTTTTCACCTGTGCCAGAGCACACTGCCAGCCTTGTGACTCCACAGATTCGCAACCTGTGGGGCCATCTCGGACCTTACCGTCCAGTGCACGGGAAGAGGTCTGGAACAAGTTCTGCCGAGACTGTGGCCGCCAGGGTCACATGTCTGCCAACTATGGAGGGTGCGCTAATCACAAATATTCCTGCCATCGCAATGGCTGTTACTAATCTTCCTTACTAGGACCCCCAGCTAAGGGCCCTATAACCAGTGCACCCCTCCAAAGCCATTATCCGCCAAGCCACGTCAGAGCCTACGACGACTCAGGCGCTCAAATCTCCCTGATACGGGAAGATCGAATCCCCCGAGGGGCTAACGTCGATAGACGTCACTTAATAACCATTGAAGGTATCAACCATATCAAGCTGATTCTTCCTACCGTCCAATTGATGGTCACCAGACCTCGTTTCTCCAGAGTATGTACTCTTGCAGTTGCAAGCTACATTCCATGAGGTTACGACCTCCTCCTAGGGCAAGACATGAAGTCTCCCTCGCATTCCAAAAAGCCTAGGGGTCCTAACCCCACAACAAATCACTCCAAAGCAAGGAGTCATCGAAATTCTACTTCCTCCAGGAAGTACGTCCACCAACAGTCTCCCCCGTTACCAAGGAGAGAGATTGACCATTCACAGTTCCGTTGCAAAACCTGCAACGTAATAGGGCACTCTACTAATTGGCCTAGGTGCCCTAGCCGGAACTACCGCAAGCGGACAATGTCCATTTTCCACAAGGCTTAGCCTTCCAAAGAGACAGGAGCCTCTGTCTCCCATTTCCAAGGGCACGCTGAGAGGTACTGCACCTCCGGTACCCGCCACAGGTCCAGTCGACCTCAACTCTCGCAGTGCCACTTGTCGGCACTGAGCGAGCCAAGCTCTGTCCAGCCCTGGAAGTAGAGCCACCACCGAACTTGACCCCTGCGCCTGGCCCTGAGCTAGTGCCGGCGCTTAACCTAACCAAGGATCCTCCTACAGGAGATCCTCCAACAGGCATGGAGCTTACCGCAGCCCATGGCCAATCCAAAGTCCATGAGTCTTCTTCACCTCACCACTGACGCCGAGGATTGAACCTCCGGCAGACCTAACCTTCATACCTCCTCTGGAAAACCAGGAAACTGCCCCCGAAACCAGGGGAGTTAGCCTGGAGATTTAGATTTCCCACTTACGAAGCGGGCTGGTCGCAGAGCAAGCCGGAGTGAGGGCCTACCCCTGCCAGTAGGTTCCACCTCTACGACGGTTGCTGCAGATACCGAAGAAGGGTGTTTTCTCCTGCAATCCCTCAGGCTACCACTGCCGACCTGCGCTCCTGACGGCGTTTCTGGCCTTTCCCCAGAGTCGGTGCCTCCGTCTACTCCTAGGACTGGTATAGCCAGGTCCTGGAGGAATAAGAAGAAGAAGAAGAAGGGACGTAGCAAATCATTAACAACTAACCAAAGAGCCACATGCTCCCCTTGACACCTGTGCCCGAGGTACAGTGTCGCATTCAATTGCAGAGTGATCCTGGCACCTACCCAGAGAAGGTATCCAGCCTGATCTTCTACCAGTAGAACTAACCCTCTAACCCCTAGCCATTGTAATACTAACCCTCAGTTAAAATATAATTACCTCATTGCATTTCCATCCTGGTCAACTAACCACTTATCATCCCCACGCATCATTACCTCTCATCATGTATTTTAACAATTCCGTCGCTGAACTACTGCTGTGTGTACCACATCTGGAATGATTGCGTCTTCATTTAACTATAATGAGTAGGTTAGGCTAATGATTTAGTACCAGGGCATTAGTTTAGTAGCAAGTAGAATTTTCAAGTAACCTTATCTAGGGGTAGAGTAGACTGTCATCACATAACAATCCGTAGTTATTACTTAGGCTAGACTACATTACTACATTAAGTTTAGTACACTTAGCATCTCCACCTATAAGTTAGGTAGGCCACTGTAGTTAGCTGTATCGCTGCTCAAAAAAAAAAACTTCAAGTTGGAGTAGGAGAACTGGGTAGTCTAGACGATCAATTTATTTAAGCCAAGACCTTCACGCCCGAAAGGGAGTGAATGCCTTCTTATAACAGGGGGAGCTGTGACGTTTATAGATCGTTCCGTCTACCCAGATATTAATTAATTAATTTGATTTGGAAAACGGCAGCCATTTCTTCCAAATATCAGCTGATTTTTAGTAAAAACGCGGGAAACCCAAAACCCGCCAGCCAGAGATAGGGGGTTCCCCAATTGGGGGAAAAGAGTCTTTTGTCAGCTTTAGGGACGGTATCTCAAAAGGGAAGGGATGTAGGCAGATTGGTTATTTCTTAGTACCTATATCTTAAAGCTCTTTTTTCCTGTGGACCCCTCTGCTGGCTGTATTTTTTGTTTGTTTCCAGGATTTGCCTTGCTCGTGGGGGGTTAAGCTGAATCCCAACACCCAAGCAAACCACCTGGATTCTCCCCAGTCGGCTGCAAGATGCGACCTCGGACGGATGTCCAACCACCTGCCTTCCTGTTAGGCCTATCCAGGGAGTGAGTGGCGCGCCGATCGACCAGGCCTCAGACAAAGCCAGGCCACGCTTTTTCTACAAAGGTCCACATGAAACACGATCCAGGTACGTCTTGTGAAACAGCATATTGCCAGTCTCTCCCATCCTATTATCTATTTGATCCTCGTTTTCCCAATTCAATTTCCAACCCAAAAAGAACTCATCCTTTTGTTCCCTTTCACTGCCTCATGGCCGCATGCTTCCCCTTGTGTGATCGTCCCAGACGAATGAAGTCATCGCATACGTCAGTGAAACAATAGAGTTTCCTTTTCCCCAGTGTTAGAGAACGAAATACTAATAGTAACTGATAAAAAGAAATCCTTTTTCTTTTATCTTGTTTAATCTGGGATTCTTTTCCAGATTCCACGAGTCATGTGCCCAGTCTCTCTGCCCGCAAGTGTTGCATTACCCAAGTTTATGAAACCAGCTTCACGAATCCAATTTGAGCCAGCTATTATTCATTTGTGAGAGTTTATAAGTCCCAACGTGTGGACGCTGCATTTACTTTTCTCCAGGCCAGTACGAGCCTTTTGTAAATAAATAGCTGTAAAGTTTTAGCTGAGTTTTCTGGCGACCTGTTGCTCTAGATTAAATATTCATTAATAATCAGTTTTACGGTAAGTTCTATTAATTTCCTCCTGTCCTCCCTCTCAATTATTTTCTGTTTACGTATATAGCCTCTCTCAAGGCCGTGCTAATATATATATATATATATATATATATATATATCATATATATATATATATATATATATATATATATATATATATATATATATATATATATATATATATATATATCTAATAAAAGGAGCCCATAAAAACACCAAAATGTAGAGAGAAAAGTACTATATTTCAGAGACTGCTGTCTCTCTCATTCAGGTATATGAATGAGAAAAGTTTACAGAAAAGGTGGTATTTATACAAGAGATTCGTCCACAAGTAAGCCAATTTAGGTCACCCCCGCTGATAATCTTCCTTTAATCTTCTTAAGCGTTGGTTGAATGAACACTGCGTCGACGATATCTGATATCCAATTCCCTTTTGAGATGTTCATTACCTGCTTCTCTTTTATTAAGGCCGATTCCATCATTTGACTCTTGTACCGGCAGTTGCTGCTATACAATTACATGTGACATATTCCAGTTTATTCTATGGTTATGTTCATTTATATGGTTGAAAATTAGCCGGAGTTCTGTTGTCCATACCTAACTGACCGTTTGTGTTTAATTAATCTCTGGGGCGGGAAGTGATTTACCTGTAAATCCGGGATGTAAGATTGGTCACAGGCTCCTGGCATGGGATCATCATATACCCCAGAGTCTTTGGGAGATGTCTTTTGTTGGACGTTAATCAGGGATTTGGCTAAGGTATTTGGGTAGGTAAATGCAAAAGGGGTTGGATTTCCCAAGGGTGTGAGTTACTCTAATCGTCTCCAGGTGGGGAATTTTTATTTTATTGTTGGGTGTGTCTCTGGTCTTGTCTTTAGGGGGTCGGTAGAAAATTACGTTTGCTTTTTGAATTGCTTTCTCAATTATATGGTCAGGATACTTTAAAGATGAAAGTTGCTTGCGAATTAGTTCAAAGTTCTTTTTCCACCAGGAAATCTGGGGAACAAATTCGTAAGGCTCTTAAGAATAGGTTGCTAGCTACACCTATCTTGATAGTATTGTCATGATAGCTAAAGTAGTGAATATATGAAAGTGAGAACGTTGGTTTTCTGTATATGGTAAATTTGTATTCTGTCGTGTCTCTGATTATTAAAACATCAAGAAAAGGAATTTTGTTGTCTGTTTCCCATTCAACTTTAAATTTGATGCCTGGGCACTAATGCGTTTAATTTTGAGAGGAATTCTTAAAAATTTACCCCACTTAATTATCCCAAAATGTTAGGTATTGTCATCCAAGTATCTCCATCCCACAGCATGGTTTTGGGTTTTATTCTGCATTTATTACTGCGTAGTTTCAAAGTTTCCAATTCCTGTACAGATTGGCTAAAATAGGACTTAAAGGACTACCCATACTACACTCGAAATTTTGCTTGTAGAATGATCCCGAATGAAAATACGTTATAGATGCACATAATTCAACTAACTTTATTATTTTGTCAAGTGCCAAAGGGAAATGATCCGAATAGGGGGGATAATTTTTCCCTTAAAAACTGAAGAACGTCTTGTACTGGTACTTTTGTGAATAGGAGTCTACGTCAAGGCTTAAAAGTTTTATGTTGTGAAGTGGTATATGTGCTTCTCTGAATTTGTGACAAAAGTTGCTTGCGAATTAGTTCAAATTCTTTTTCCAAGCAACTTTCATCTTTAAAGTATCCTGACCATATAATTGAGAAAGCAATTCAAAAAGCAAACGTAATTTTCTACCGACCCCCTAAAGACAAGACCAGAGACACACCCAACAATAAAATAAAAATTCCCCACCTGGAGACGATTAAGAGAGTAACTCACACCCTTGGGAAATCCAACCCTTTTGCATTTACTACCCAAATACCTTAGCCAAAATCCCTGATTAACGTCCAACAAAAGACATCTCCCAAAGACTCTGGGATATGAGATACCCATGCCAGGACTGTGACCAATCTTACATCGGATTTACAGGTAAATCACTTCCCCAGAGATTAATACAACACAAACGGTCAGTTAGTTATGGACAACAGAACTCGGCTATTTTCAACCATATAAATGAACATAACCATAGAATAAACTGAATATGTCACGTGTAATTTATAGCAGCAACTGCCGGTACAAGAGTCAAATGATGGAATCGGCCTTAATAAAAGAGAAGCAGGTAATGAACATCTCAAAAGGGAATTGGATATCAGATATCGTCGACGCAGTGTTCATTCAACCAACGCTTAAGAAGATTAAAGGAAGATTAATCAGCGGGGGTGACCTAAATTGGCTGTACTTGTAGACGAATCTCTTGGTATAAAATACCACCTTTTCTGTAAACTTTTCTCATTCATATACTGAAGAGAGAGACAGCAGTCTCTGAAAATATAGTACTTTTCTCTCTACATTTTGGTTGGGTTTTTATGGGCTCCTTTTATTAGATGGAATTCTGTTGTTACAGAAACATTTTTACCAGTCATATATATATATATATATATATATATATATATATATATATATATATATATATATATATTTTATGTGGAGAGAGACAGACAGACAGACAGAGAAAAAATGAGAGATACTACTACATCTCATTCTCTCTCTCTCTCTCTCTCTCTCTCTCTCTCTCTCTCTCTCTCTCTCTCGTGATTTCAATATATAGTCTGAGTACTTTCCAACAAAATAATTCTTATCATCATGGCTTTTGAGTTGCCTGATCAGTTAGCACTTCGGAGCAGTGTGCTTTTTTTGCCAATGGGTCTGTTTGTGGCAAGTGAAATTATCCACTGCCCCCGCCCCCCTCCCCCCTCGAACAAATCTAAGCTCGTCTCAACAGTGAGTGAATTATTTGTATTGGAAACAGGTATCGGTTCTTAGATATCGCCAGCAACAGATTGAGTTCGTTTTTCAGCCTCTCCTTAATGGGAGATCCGGAGAGACTGGAAAAAGAGTTACAGTATGCTGACAAAAAAAAAAAAAAAAAAAAAAAAAAGGAATCATGTTAGTTTCTCTCTCTCTCTCTCTCTCTCTCTCTCTCTCTCTCTTAAATTTATGATAAAGTAGTTCCTCTTGCAGCATCAAGTATTTTATTATTATTATTATTATTATTATTATTATTATTATTATTATTATGATTATTATTATTAATTGTTTAATTAATCTTGTGCATTCCTGTTCTGATATTATTATTATTATTTATTATTATTATTCATTATTATTATTATTATTATTATATAGATTATTTAATTAATTCTTCTATATCTCGTGTTCTTATATTAGATTTATTATTATTATTATTATTATTTTTTATTTTTATTATTATTATTATTATTATATTATGTTATCCATTGTTTGGATTAATTCCTGTGCATCTCGTGGTCTGATATTATTATTATATTATTATTATTATTATTGATGTTGTAGTATTAGTATTATTTTTAATTATTACCATTATTATCGAAATCTTAGTCACACCTAAATTGCCTACTGAGGCAAAAAATGGGTCCAACAGTTCCAATGCATCTTCTCCCTGAGGTTCCTGCTCCCATCAAGAAGTGACAGCGGGTTTGAAGCTTGCAATGAAGAGAATTATCCCCCCCCCTTCGTGTGCTATGAGGAGTCCTTGTGATTATAATTGAGATGTGCTTAGTTTTGCTCATTTTATTATTATTATTATTAGTTTTTTTTTTGCTTTTCTGTTGATCGCCAAGTCGGCGAGTAAGCATACAAACTTCTTTGTTGTTGTTGTTGTTGTTCTTGCTCTTATTTTTCATGTTGGGGGTTAGGAAAGCCCTATGGAAAAATCTAAAAAGGTCTGAAAAAGGTATTTCGCTTTGAGTTAAAGATACAGGAATTTTAGGATAGGATATTTATGATTTATTTTCTAGAATGAAAATGTCAACAAATAAACAATGTGCATGTTAAACAGTACAGAACAATCATTTCTGATAAAATATAGCTTGTTTATTTTAATTTTCGTTGGTGAAACAACGCGCTATTCGACCGTAGATTTCAGCATGTGCCCCAAGTAAGCCGGAGGTCAGTTGAAGGTTATTTGGTGAGAGATGGAAGGACAAAGGACTCTTGGAAATGGAGAGGAAAAGTGCAGTCGTGTCAGGTGAGGAATAAAGAATCCTTAATACGTCTCAGGCAGAGTTCCAACGGATCCCACGTGTCCTTTTTGAGAGGATCCCACGTGTCCTTTTTGATCTTGCCGCAGACGAAGGAGGTGGTTTCGCACAAAAGGGAATTAGATTGCCCGCAGCAACTCCTATAGAGTCCTTTGATCTTGCCTAAGAAAGCATGCCAGAGGCATTGCTGCTGCTGTTGCTGTTTAGTTTGGGTGATTAGATCATAGGAACCATTCTATCCTGTCGAGGCGATCATGGTGAGCTTTGATATTCGTACATACATAGGCGATCAAGCTCGCACTTTTTGCTATAAGAAAATTTCAACCTTGAAAATGGTCTTAAACCAGATATAATTTGTGCAGACGTCAAGGTCTCTTATGAAGGTTTGTAGTAATGTTTGTAGTAGGGGGGTCCACTTCTGATAGTATCGTAAACAATATTTTCCGAGGGAAATCATATTATATACGATCTTGCTCTCCCACTCTTTAGAACTGGCCTCTCTATCCACCACTCCATAAACGAAGGCTACATCATCCTCAGGGTCACTGTATATATATATAGACACCATACAGCTATCTACGGTAAGCTGCGGCCCGGTGTAAATACACTTAACCTTAAACGCCGACTGGAACGTTTTACGTCGGACAGTTTTTGTGCTCCGGGTGCCGACTGGACGTATTTTACGTCGAACATGTCCTCGGGTGCCGACGAAAAGTATTTCGTCGGACTAGTTTTTTTTATTCGGCGGAAAAAATACTTTTAGGCCTACCAGCCGAAAACTCTTGAATCACGCGCCTTGGGGGATGCTGGGGAGTTTCACGGATCAAGGTGTTGTTTTGTTTACAATCGTTACGCAGGCGCGCAAGCGCGAATTTCTTTCTTGCCGCACTAAAAAGTATCTGTGACACATCTCTGAAATTATTTCGTCACTTTGACAAATAATTTTTGTACCCATTTTAAATTAGCCGTTACATAGACTATTATATATGAAAATGTGCGCATTTTTATGTAGAATACAACAAAAAAATACTCATGATTGTAGCTTTTATTAGTTTTAAGATATTTTTCATATAAATAACGATAAGTGCCAAAATTTCAACCTTCGGGTCAACTTTGACTCTACCAAAATGGTCGAAAAACGCAATTGTAAGCTAAAACTCTTATATTTTAGTAATATCCAATCATTTAACTTAATTTTGCAACTAATTGGAAGTCTCTAGCACAATATTTCGATTTATGGTGAATTTATGAAAAAACTTTTTCCTTACGTCCGCGCGGTAACTCTTCCGAAAATAATCATACATGCGATTGTGGTAATGTTTGCACCATTTTAAATTAGTTGTTTACATAAAGTTTTATATAGAAAATGTGTGCAATTCATGCACAATACAACTAAAAAACAACCCATGGTTGTAGCTTTTATCAATTTTGAAATATTTTCATATAAAAAAAAAATGATAAGTGACAAATTTTCAACCTTCGGTCAATTTTGACTCTACCGAAATGGTCGAAAAACGCAATTGTAAGCTAAAACGCCTATATTCTAGTAATATTCAAGCATTTACCTTCATTTTGCAACAAATTGGAAGTCTCTAGCACAATATTTCGATTTATGGTGAATTTATGAAAAAATAACATTTTCTTTACGTCCTGCGCGGTAAACTCTTCCGAAAAAATAAAAAATCATACGTGCGATTGTGGTAATGTTTGCACCATTTTAAATTAGCCGTTACATAACGTTTTATATATGAAAATGTGCGCAATTTCATGTATAATACAACAATAAATAGTTGAAGGTTGTAGCTATCTCATTTCGAAATATTTGCATATAAATCACGATAAATAGAAAAAAAACCACGTTGTTTTCTGGTCAAATTTGACTCTACCGAAATGGTCGAAAAAACGCAATTGTAAGATAAAACTCTACAGTCTAGTAATATTCAGTCATTTATCTTCATCGTGAAACAAATTCGAAGTCTCTAGCACAATATTTAAATTTATGGTGAACTTTTAAAAAAAACTTTCCTTCCCTTCCGCGCGCGGATTCTCCGCCACAAATCTCCGAAATGCGTAAGTCCCATTCTCGGAATATTTGCTCCGTTTCATATTAGGGCATTTCATAGAGTTTTATATATGAAAATGTGCGCAATTTCATGTAGAATAAAACGAAAAAATATTTGAAAGTTGTAGCTTTTCTTATTTCCGAAATAATTGCATATAAAAAAAATATATATATATAAAAGTTCGACATTCGGTCAACTTTAGCTCGTCAGATATGGTCGAAAAACTGCATTTGTAAGCTAATATTACAGCAGTATAGTAATATTCAATCATTTTTGCTCATTCTGAAACATATTGGAAGTCTCTAGGGCAATATTTAGATTTATGGTGAATTTTGAAAAAAATGTTGATAAGTGTTTACGTTAAGCAAGTTACGAATTCATGCATGAATTTTGTGATTAATATTTTCTCTGTGTTGCTTTTATCGTTTTCTTACAATGTGTTATATATCAAAATGATTGCAATTTAGTGCACATTACAACGAAAAAAAAAAAAGTAACTTTGTTACCCTTCAACCGTTTTGCGCACAGCGCGATTTGATACAATTATATATGAAATTTCGTTTTTGCGCTATCATATATCGCATTATTTATATATAATAATAATAATTTTTTTTCATTTCTGATGGTTGCATACTAAACTTCAAGCAATGACAAAAAAAGGAGCCAAAAATGAACTCTTATCTTGAAAACTAAGCGCGCTGTGATTTTTTGAAAAAAATATTTTTTCCGCTTACGCGCTCACTCTCAAACCCCTCCGGCATACGGGAGTCATTTTTTTTATTTACCGCTCCGGCGTTTTAAGGGTTAATGAAATTTAATAGCCTCTGCGGAAAACAAAATGAATGGGCCACATCTGGCGGGTGGGCGCAGTATAGAAAACGGGATGAGGACCTCAGGTCGTTTTCTATGCCTCAGCCTGAATTGGTTCTCTGAGAGGTGCAGTGAGATCATTTGTTCGTCTAGCATTATAGATGTAATTCGGAGACGAATGAGAAAAAAATGGGCACTAGATGTCAGGTTT
>NC_061091.1:989195-997027 GCF_015104395.2 Macrobrachium nipponense | reverse complement strand
CGATGGTCGGCCTCAAGGATTTTGGATTGTGGTTCTTACAGTTTTCATCGTATGTTTACTAGTATTGGTTGGTAATGAGCAATTGTATGGCTCTTGTATTTTTAATGGTATTAGTTGGTAATGAGCAAGTGTATGGCTCTTGTATTTTTACTGGTATTGGTCGGTAATGAGCAAGTGTTTGGCTCTTGTGTTTTACTGGTATTGGTTGGTAATGAGCAAGTGTATGGCCCTTGTATTTTTACTGGTATTGGTTGGTAATGAGCAAGTGTATGGCTCTTGTATTTTTACTGGTATTGGTTGGTAATGAGCAATTGTATGGCTCTTGTATTTTTACTGGTATTGGTTGGTAATGAGCAAGTGTATGGCTCTTGTATTTTTACTGGTATTGGTTGGTAATGAGCAATTGTATGGCTCTTGTATTTTTACTGGTATTGGTTGGTAATGAGCAAGGGTATGGCTCTTGTATTTTTACTGGTATTGGTTGGTAATGAGCAAGTGTATGGCTCTTGTATTTTTACTGGTATTGGTTGGTAATGAGCAAGTGTATGGCTCTTGTATTTTTACCAGTATTGGTTTGTAATGAGCAAGTGTTTGGCTCTTGTATTTTTACTGGTATTGGTTGGTAATGAACAACTGTATGGCTCTTGTATTATTAGTGGCATTAGTTGGTAATGAGCAAGTGTATGGCTCTTGTATTTTTACTGTTATTGGTTGGTAATGAACAACTGTATGGCTCTTGTATTATTAGTGGTATTAGTTGGTAATGAGCAAGTGTATGGCTCTTGTATTTTTACTGGTATTGGTTGGTAATGAGCAAGTGTATGGCTCTTGTATTTTTACTGGTATTGGTTGGTAATGAACAACTGTATGGCTCTTGTATTATTAGTGGTATTAGTTGGTAATGAGCAAGTGTATGGCTCTTGTATTTTTACTGGTATTAGTTGGTAATGAGCAAGTGTATGGCTCTTGTATTTTTACTGGTATTGGTTGGTAATGAGCAATTGTATGGCTCTTGTATTTTTACTGGTATTGGTTGGTAATGACAACTGTATGGCTCTTGTATTATTAGTGGTATTAGTTGGTAATGAGCAAGTGTATGGCTCTTGTATTTTACTGGTATTGGTTGGTAATGAGCAAGTGTATGGCTCTTGTATTTTTACTGGTATTGGTTGGTAATGAGCAATTGTATGGCTCTTGTATTTTTACTGGTATTGGTTGGTAATGAGCAAGTGTATGGCTCTTGTATTTTTACTGGTATTGGTTGGTAATGAGCAAGTGTATGGCTCTTGTATTTTTACTGGTATTGGTTGGTAATGAGCAAGTGTATGGCTCTTGTATTTTTACCAGTATTGGTTTGTAATGAGCAAGTGTTTGGCTCTTGTATTTTTACTGGTATTGGTTGGTAATGAACAACTGTATGGCTCTTGCATTATTAGTGGTATTAGTTGGTAATGAGCAAGTGTATGGCTCTTGTATTTTTACTGGTATTGGTTGGTAATGAACAACTGTAGCTCTGTATTATTAGTGGTATTAGTTGGTAATGAGCAAGTGTATGCCTCTTGTATTTTTACTGGTATTGGTTGGTAATGAGCAAGTGTATGGCTCTTGTATTTTTACTGGTATTGGTTGGTAATGAGCAAGTGTATGGCTCTTGTATTTTTACTGGTATTGGTTGGTAATGAGCAAGTGCATGGCTCTTGTATTTTTACTGGTATTGGTTGGTAATGAGCAAGTGTATGGCTCTTGTATTTTTACTGGTATTGGTTGGTAATGAGCCAGTGTATGGCTCTTGTATTTTTACTGGTATTAGTTGGTAATGAGCAAGTGCATGGCTCTTGTATTTTTACTGGTATTGGTTGGTAATGAGCAAGTGTATGGCTCTTGTATTTTTACTGGTATTAGTTGGTAATGAGCAAGTGTATGGCTCTTGTATTTTTACTGGTATTGGTTGTATGAGCAAGTGTATGGCTCTTGTATTTTACTGGTATTGGTTGGTAATGAGCAAGTGTATGGCTCTTGTATTTTACTGGTATTAGTTGGTAATGAGCAAGTGCATGGCTCTTGTATTTTTACTGGTATTGGTTGGTAATGAGCAAGTGTATGGCTCTTGTATTTTTACTGGTATTAGTTGGTAATGAGCCAGTGTATGGCTCTTGTATTTTTACTGGTATTAGTTGGTAATGAGCAAGTGCATGGCTCTTGTATTTTTACTGGTATTGGTTGGTAATGAGCAAGTGTATGCCTCTTGTATTTTTACTGGTATTAGTTGGTAATGAAACAGTGTATGGCTCTTGTATTTTTACTGGTATTAGTTGGTAATGAGCAAGTGCATGGCTCTTGTATTTTTACTGGTATTGGTTGGTAATGAGCAAGTGTATGGCTCTTGTATTTTTACTGGTATTAGTTGGTAATGAGCCAGTGTATGGCTCTTGTATTTTTACTGGTATTAGTTGGTAATGAGCAAGTGCATGGCTCTTGTATTTTTACTGGTATTGGTTGGTAATGAGCCAGTGTATGGCTCTTGTATTTTTACTGGTATTAGTTGGTAATGAGCCAGTGTATGGCTCTTGTATTTTTACTGGTATTAGTTGGTAATGAGCAAGTGCATGGCTCTTGTATTTTTACTGGCATTGGTTGGTAATGAGCAAGTGTATGCCTCTTGTATTTTTACTGGTATTGGTTGGTAATGAGCAAGTGTATGGCTCTTGTATTTTTACTGGTATTGGTTGGTAATGAGCAAGTGCATGGCTCTTGTATTTTTACTGGTATTGGTTGGTAATGAGCAAGTGTATGGCTCTTGTATTTTTACTGGTATTAGTTGGTAATGAGCAATTGTATGGCTCTTGTATTTTTACTGGTATTAGTTGGTAATGAGCAAGTGTATGGCTCTTGTATTTTACTGGTATTAGTTGGTAATGAGCAAGTGTATGGCTCTTGTATTTTTACTGGTACTGGTTGGTAATGAGCAGGTGTATGGCTCTTGTATTTTTACTGGTATTGGTTGGTAATGAGCAAGTGTATGGCTCTTGTATTTTTACTGGTATTAGTTGGTAATGAGCAAGTGTATGGCTCTTGTATTTTACTGGTATTGGTTGGTAATGAGCAAAGTGTATGGCTCTTGTATTTTACTGGTATAGTTGGTAATGAGCAAGTTGTATGGCTCTTGTATTTTTACTGGTATAGTTGGTAATGAGCAAGTGTATGGCTCTTGTATTTTTACTGGTATTGGTTGGTAATGAACAAGAGTGTGGCTCTTTTGTTTTATGCACTGTATACTATCTTTCATTATTGCATTGTATTATTCTGCTGTCGACTTTAAGTGGTGTTTATATTTTATTATTGCATAAGTATTGGTGCTTGTTTTATTATAACTGTAATAGTATTGCTGCTGATTTAGATATTCTTATTTTATCAATTGATGCTGGGAACTCAAAGGTATTATAATGGAAGCTATTTGGTGTTTATTTTACTTTCTGTATAGTTAATTGTGATAACGGTAATTTATATTTGACGTCTGCTTTCTAAAAACTGTTCTCATTGTACATATGTAATATAATTTGTGCATAATAAACTAGGCTAAGGTACTTTAGTATTTCCTTTTACACCCACCCCTTTGGTTGTTACAGTCCATCAGTCATTCCAGTCCCATTTCTTTTAGTATTTTATGAACCTGATTGTCATAGAGGAAAGTGGTCAGACAATATATATATATATATATATATATATATATAAGATATATATATATATATATATATTATATATATGTATATATATATTTACATATATATAACACAGTGTGTGCGTATGTTATATGTGTATGTGGATAAGTAAATAGACGTATTATAAGAATGTATATATCTGCATTTTATCCATATATCAGAATATATAGAGATATATACATACATTATTATCATAACATTACATATAACTATATATAATATACAATACTATATATTATATATATATACAGTATATATTATAGATATTATCATGTATTTATATTGTATATGGAATATAATCTATAAATACTTATATATTAGAATATAATATAACTATTATATATATATATATTAATATAGTATATAGGTAGTGCAAGAACTACTGAAGTATGGAAGAAGAACAAACTACAAGAAGCAATGGCAAAATTCATGATTGGAATTTGGGAGAAGAGAAGAAATGCATGAGGAATGGGAGGAGGGACTGTTTTGTGCCAATTCACAGGAAAGGTGATAGAACGGAATGTGGAAATTATAGAGGCCTTTGTCTCTTAACTGTCGGATATAAGATTGTAGCTAAGCTATTGTATAATAGACTGAAGAGACACAGTGAGACCATAGTAGGGGATTACCAAGCAGGGTTTAGAACGTCTAGATCAACCATAGATCAAATATTTATTGTAAGGCAGATCCTTGAGAAATTTTGGGAATATGATAAAGACTCTTGGCATGCCTTTATAGATTTTAAGCAGGCATATGACAATATACAACGAGAAGCATTGTGGAGGATACTGAGAGAATTCAGGATACCAGAGAAGCTTATACGCCTAACAAAAATGTGTTACAGGAATATGAGAGGCAGAGTACGGATTGGAGGGGAAGTAACGGGTCCTTTTGAAGTTGACAACGGTTTAAAGCAGGGATGCGAGCTGTCTACGATTCTCTTTAACCTAGTGCTGGAATGGATCATGAGACAAACACCACAGGGTAATGGAGTACATCTTGGGGAGGCTAGGTGTGATAGATTAGCTTATGCAGATGATATTGACTTTTGTGGTAAAAACATCCAGGAAATTGATAGAAAAATAAGCCTTTTTAGAGAAGCTGCAAATCAAGTTGTCTTGGACATAAATGAGGCTAAAACCCAAATCTTGAAGGTTTCAAGGCAGGAGAGGATACTGGGTAACATCAGGTAAGGACATTTGCGGTTGGAAGCGGTCGAGAACTTCAAATACCTGGGATCAACAGTTACAGCTGAAAACAGAGTAGAGGAAGAGGTAAAATTAAGAATAGCAGCAGCAGCCATATGTAGTTGGGCTTTAGCCAAAGTGCTCAATAGTAATATCTTATCAAGGAGAACAAAGGTGAAGGCCTATACAACCATTATTAGACCCGTGTTAACGTATGGTTGCGAAACCTGGAGGCTGACAAAGGATCTGGAGCGAAGGTTGGAAGTGTTTGAGAACGGAATCTTGAGAAGGATATGTGGACCGGTCTTTGACGCGGAGATGGAACAATGGAGAAGAAGGTATAATAATGAACTGAGGGAAATGACAGAGGTTACCCCTTATAACAGGCACGATTACGGCTCAAAAACTAAGGTGGGCGGGGCATGTGGCCAGGGCTCATGAGGATAGAACTAATAACCAAGATTGCTCGAGGACAACCAGAGGGCAGACGACCTCCAGGAAGACCCGCATGAGATGGTCTGATAACATAAAAAGGGACATGACAGAGCTTGGAGTGGATGGTCCAGGGGATTGGTGGGATGTTGCACAGGACCCTGATCCTTGGAAGCTTCTTGTAGCGGCGGCAAAGAGCCATGGAGGCCCGCAGCCAGGGGAGTGAGAGAGAGTGAGTGAGAGTGACGCATATATATATATATATATAATATATATTATATATATATATATATATATATATATTATATAGATATATATATATATATATATATATATATATATATGCCACAAAGGAAAAATAACGTTTATTTTTCCTTCGTGGGCATATATCTTTATTTATGGATTTATCACGTTCCTAACTTTCGTGATTCAGTTATACATACATACATATATATATATATATATATATATATATATATATATATATATATATATATATATATATATATATATATATGTCGAGCTACAAATGTCCTTTAATATCTAATTCGCTCTACCTCGGAATTAATATATTTTCATATATGTTTAACCGAAGGGGAATTTTTTTTTTTTTTTTTTAGGCTATAATAGAATTGCCGGCCGACGGGCCCGAACCATCGACATCTTCAATTCCAGGACGACAGTGAAGCCTTAGCCCCACCCCGCCACCGCAAGAGGATATAAGTTTATGCCGCCTCCCACCTCAAATACCTGTCGCACTTAGGTATTTATAGTTTTGGAGACTGCATCAAACCCCCTCGTCCTCGGTAGCGTTGTAGTGCTTTTGCCCGCACTTAGCCATTATATGTCATATCACATTACCGTGATTCATATACATATATCGAGCTACATATATATATTCTAGAGCTACAAAGCGAGATTCATACCTAGACTTATACATTTAAAAAAATGCGAAACGACTTAAAAAAAAAAAAAAAAACAAAAAAAAAAAAAAAAAACATCCTTCCACTTACATTAGATAGCGACTTTGACCTCACTTAACAGCCAGAATGAGGAGACAGTAATTCCCTTTTGCCTCTGCCAATGTGTCGGCGTTTTCATGATTCATTTCTCTCTTGCATGTTGTGACGCCAAATAACTCACAATCAATCAATCAATCTCTCGTCCATTGTCTCGACAGGTGAGCTACTCCGGTCTCGTCTCTTGGGTTACAATCTCTTCAAAAAGATAAACCATATTCCTGCTGATAACCACTTTTTTATTTTTTGGTTGTAGGTAATCACCATTTCTTTTTTTATTCCTTTCATTCTTTTCAATTTATTATATCTTCTTTAATAAGTATTATCCCTTCTGTCTGTATTTCCCCTTTACCTCGTCTCACTTCTTCCTAATGAACACCTTAATATTCTTTGGAAGCTTGAAATTTCAAGGCAGTGGCCCTATGGTGGTGGGCGTGTTCCATATGAATACGTTTCATATTCTGAGTGATAATAATAATAATAATAATAATAATAATAATAATAATAATAATAATAATAATAATAATATAATAATAATATTATTATTATTATTATTATTATTATTATTATTATTATTATTATTATTATTATTATTATTACTACAACAACAACCACAATAATAATAATAATAATAATAATAATAATAATAATAATATATATTATTAATTATTATTATTATTATTATTATTATTATTTTATTATTATTATTATTATTATTATTATTGTGGCTGTGTTGTTGTTGTAATAATAATAATAATAATAATAATAATAATAATAATAATAATTATTATTATTATTATTATTATTATTATTATTATTATTATTATTATTTTTGTTGTTGTTGTTGTTGTTGTTGTTGTAGTAATAATAATAATAATAATAATAATAATAATAATAATAATAATAATAATAATAATAATAATAATAATAATAATAAAACCACACACTAGTTTGGAGCAACAGTCTACTTAAGATATATTTAAGAGACGAATCCATCTGTCTGTACAGTCGTTTACTGGTAAAATGTCTTACATTATCCTTTATTCTTCTTTCCTTTTCATTCTTTAGCGATCACGTGATATGAGGAAGAGGGAGGAGCAGGAAAGAGCATCGCCAGTATGTGATGTAATGAATAAAATTCTCTGGGTCCTCTTACATCTGATCTGAGGAGATGGTGCTTTCATATACTGATGATAAAGCTTGGCAAGGTCTTCCTCATTGTAGGTCACCCCCCCCCCCCCTCCACCAACTTCCTCTTCTTCCCCTCCCCATCTTTCCTCGCCTTTTTCCTCTCCTCAGATTCCCTTCTTCCTCATCCTTGTTTCACTTCAGAGTCCTCACTTCCTCATCCTTTTTCACCTCAGAGTCCACTATTCTGTCATCTTCCACTCCTCCACCCTTCCCCTCTTCTCCCCTTCTACCTTCCTCCCTTCCCCTCTTCATATTTTCCCCTTTCCCTCCCCTCCCATTTCTCA
>NC_061091.1:976695-984195 GCF_015104395.2 Macrobrachium nipponense | reverse complement strand
GTCTGTTTCCAGAAGTTCTACTGAAATATCATAATCATATACTATGTTAATTTTATCATTTTGGGTGATTATTAATCCCTTACGTAACAAATCATATTAAACAGTGAATATGCGTTTACGCAGTGGACGTCTGTATTTATACAGATGCATGGATAGGGTCGTTAAGCACCGTAGTGATTAGAAAACACACAAAAACAAGTAGAACACCGTACAAACCTAGATAAATTAGAGGTAACACTATTTCGGGTCATGACAATAAATGCTCCTTTGCAAGTCCCGATCGCAGTTTTAGCCTTGAGTTTTTTGAGTTATATAAAATATCGAACCTCAATGACTCAACTTAACTTTAAAAAATTTTATGGCTGGATTGCAAGGAATAACATGTCTGTAAAAAACTTTTCATCAGGCTAAATGCGGCTGACCAGGATCCCTCACTATTTCAAATTTTAGCAAAGAATGAAGTACAAACAGTTAATATGGAATGCAGTAGTGATAACTTGTCTTATTAGTAATCGCTCAGTTCCTAATAGTTCGTCATTCATTGCTTTATACGTAATCCAGCAACATAATGCTAAAAAACACACAATACGTTGCCGATGGTAATAAAGAGAAGGATCCTAATTATTACAAAAAGAAATAGAAACAGTAGCCCGTTCAGAATCAAACAAGCAAACTCAGTGACTGTGTCACCTAGTCAAGCGGTCAAGGTCAGTCAAAACTGCCGAAGTTTTCAAAGCAAAGCAAATTCCACACAATAAGCGACTCTAGCAGAGTGGGGAAAAGCGATGTTGGATCATACATACCGATATCTTTTTGAATTAAAAAGGATTTTTCCTATGAAACACACGACCGTATAAAGTAATCAGAGCAGGTTTTCGTTTTTTTTTTAATACGTAAGTTATTATAAGTAGTGGTGGATAAAGCCCGACTGTACGCGCCGTAAAAATTAGAATATCTTGTTTATTCCTTTAGTACACGTAATATCCTGTATTTACGGACTCACCGTCTGTTGTTCGAACTTCCCTAATGAGAAGTCCGGATAAGCGAGCGTTTACAGATACCTCTATAGTTATAAAAAAACATTGATCTGTATCTAGTGTAATTGTAAGATTCATCTAGGGGTATACAAAATATTATCTTACATCCTGCAAAATAAGGCGTGTTTATCAAAGGAAAATCCTATAAACCTTCAAACATATTAAAATCCGTTTGAACAAAAAAAGAGACAGTTAATCAAATAATAACTTATATAAAGGAACTATACATTTGTCTCATAAATCGTAACATTGTTCAAATGACCCAACAGAATTCTCCCACAACCGCAGTCGTAGTTTGCACGCAAAATCTCGAGAAGCATGCACCCTCGAATGTCTTAGTGCGTGTAAAAAGACTTTGCTGGGAAATGAAATTTTAATCCTTCCCGACACTCAGAAATATAACGATTTCCGCGAACAAAGCCTTAGACACGGTTGACACAGCAACAAGTTATCTAGTGACCACAAACTATACATATCGTGATACGGAAGTTATAAATATCGCATTTTTTATTGTTGCTTAATTTTTAATCCCGCCCAAACCAGTCGTAGATAATCTCTCTGATAATCTACTAAAGTAATATCCGTAAAGTCATTCAAGCAGAGGTGATTCAGCAGAAAAAAATTTTTTTTATCTTTTACCTGAATACCAGGAAGTTTCTCCACTAGCGAGTGATCTCTGGGAGAAAAACGGATGTCATTGAAAACAAAATACGGTCTAAGGACAAACATAAAGCTATATACGTACCTTCGTGTAGAACCCCAATGAAATTTCAAAATAGAGATAAATGACGAAGTTGAAAAATGTAGTAATAGGAGCCATTAGGAAATCAAATAGGCCCAATAATTTTTTCCATTTTTCCTCAAACGTCATGCCATAAAAGATCGGACTTGGCGTATCTGCGCAGATTACTGTCTCTTAAACAAGGAAACGACTCCCGATAGTTTCCAGTGCCATGTACCGACGACATCTTATCTCTGTTAGGTTTAGAATAAATTTTTCACCAAGCTTGGACTTACTTAAAGGCTTTTACCAGATACCATTACCTAAGTGATTGTACCTCATACACCGTTTTCAGCACACTCAGGGACATTATCAATTTTACGTATTCCTCCGGCTTACGTTGCGCCCCAATTACAATATAGTGTTTGGAGACTTTTAGGGGATAACCTACATGCCTATATTGGATGATCTTGTAATCTTTTCTAATACCTTAGAAGTACATTCACATAAACTAGAGCTAGTGCTACAGAGACAAAGACAAATAATCTCAAGAGTAAAATATCTAAATGTGAGTTTTTAAAAACCGAACATGTTTATCTAGGTTTTATGTGTCTAGTCAAGGTCTTAAAGTAGTCCATAAGGTAAAGTCGGCTATTCATAACTTCCGTACCTATTAACGTAAACGGGATACAGCACTTTTGCGCTGTAGTGGGTATTACAATCGTATGTAAATATGTAACTCTTCAATCATGACAGCTCCTTTAACAGATTTTACGAAGAAGAGCGTAGATTTATTATGGTCAAAAAAGCATCAACAGGCGTTCGAATATTCTTAAAAGCGGAATAATGCAGCTCACCTAACTTAAAAATCCTTGATTTAAATAAGGAAGTCTTTTTTTTATTGCAACAGACGCCTCAGACCAATGGGGTAAGAGGGATACTACTTCAGCAATATGATAAACAGTTCTTCCCTATAAGCTTCTTTATTCATGTAAACTAAAGCCCTCTGAAAGTAAATATACAGTAATAGGCAAGGAAGGGCTAGGTATCTTTAACTCACTAGTACATCTTAAGTTCATAATCTATGGCTCTCCTGATAAAGTCCTTACTGAACATGAGTCCTTTACCGAGTTTTTCAAAGGCTTTAATCACAGTCCAAAAGGAACTCGGTGACAAATGATCATTCAGGTCTTTGGAGCCAAGATAAGATATCTACTGGGAAAGCAATTATCATAGCTGACGCATTATCCCGCAATCCCGCACCATACAGCAAAGAACCATTAATTGGACTAAAAGATATAGAAACATCCGTGCCTATTGTTAAAACCGTATCTAAACAAGAAAATTCCTTAACCCAAGGGATCGCGAGCATTGAATATCTGGGTTGGAGCGCAGAACTGTTACAAACTGAACAAAGCAAGTGTCAACAGTGATAAGCAAAACAATAAACACCAAACAATAAACACTTCGAACGGAAACAAGGTCAGCAGCTAAGCAAAACCAATAAACATTTCGAACGGAAACAGGGTCAGCGGCTAAGCAAAAACAATAAACACTTCGAGCAGAAACCCTAAAGCAAAGTATATTTAAAGTATGTGTATCAGAATGTAATCAATGTAATAATTATATGTAGGTCTGTGACGAGGAAAACCCGAAGAACACAGCAGATGACTAACGACCAGGTGTAGTAGTAATAATCTCTTCATACCAATCGTCATAAACTGGTTGCATTCCGTCATCCAGGGTTCCCTCCTATGTCACAGAAAGCCAAATCACTGTTTTACTGGCCTACAATGCTTACAGATATAAAAAGCACATAACTAATTGTACACGTGTCATGAAACAAGGGATACACTAAGACACCTGTCAGTTTAAGGGCCTATCCTGTGCCAAATCAATCCTTGAAAGAATATACGTAGAATTATTAACAGAAATTACGAGTCTGACGAGGGAATAAACACTTCTTAGTGTTAATAGTTCCTTGACACGTTATATAGAATTAATAGCACTAAAAACAAACACCGCAATTGAGTGCGTTACGAATATTTATGAGTGCTAAATCAGTAAATATGGAATTCAACACATAATAATCTGTGACTCGGGTGGTGTAAATCAATAATAATCTCCTTAACACGTTGTGTGAATTCCTTTCCATTAAGAAAACCAATATATTTTATCACCCAGAGTCAATCGGTTTGGTAGAATAACGGATAATTAAATAGGAAGTGTCAATGTCTTACGAGTTACAACTCGTGATATTGGATCCGAACTCGATTATAGCGGTTCTCGCGGTTTTTAAATACCTTTATCATTTATATCTTGTATCTATAGAATTGATGCCGCAAGTAGCCTTATACGGTACGCCGCTAGAACACTTTTTCCACATATTCAAGCCAACCATTAATTTATCAAATATATATAAAAAATATATATAAATAATATAAAAAAAATAAAATAATATGGATACAAGTGGAGTCAATATAATACACTCCGTAAGAAGTCGGAAGGGTTACAAATTATAATAAAAAAAAGGAATCACGATAAAATCAATAAGCAAAACGTAACCATAGATTAATTAAATATCCAAATATATATGCGTATATATTTAGTAATGACAAATAAGCTAAAAGTTCAAATACATATCCAAAACCTACTGACATATTGTCTGTCCCGGTGATTTATATTCGTAGTCAATGAAAAAAAAAAAAATAATAATAATATATAAATAATAAATAAAATAAATAAAATAAAATAAAAATAAAATAAAAGAAGATTTTAAAAGTCAGGAAGTCTAAGAAGTGAAAATGTTATCTATGGAATAATCCTATATGAATCTTATACAGGGCTAATAATATATATAGAATTTGTATGGAAACCTTTTCATTAGTTTGAATAAGGAATATTTAATTTAACATAATTACAATTATGCAGATTTCCAACATGAAACTAATATATTGTTCAATTTTGGTACTGTTTTTTTTCAGACATTCTTCTCATGTGGGTCGAGTAAAACAAAAAAAAACAAAAAAATTTATCCTAAAGTCGTATCTTACAGCAAGTAACGTAACTCTTAAGCTGGTGACGACGTCATCAGTTCTAGAAGGTCTGTCGCGTTTGCCGTATCAGCATTGATTCCTTTAACCTCAAATATCTGCTTGCACAGGCTTCATCTGTGTGTCGTCTCTGCTTGCAAAGCAGATTGACTGGAGAAAGGAATGCTTAGCCCGAACTTCTCATGGGCAAGGCAGACGTTAGGTACAGGTGTCTATCGGTGTGCGCAATGCAACTTGCAATCATTTTAAAATTAATAAACAAAAATAAGGAAATAGAATTTCTATACATCAAAATGAATTAATTTTTTCTGAACCTCATAGACATTTAGAAGTATCACGATATGGATATGGATTATTTTACTTGCAACATTAGCTTATTACATCCAGGTAAATCACATTCATGGGAAAATGTCACATTTTCTTGAAAAAACCCAAAGTTTATTTAGAAATTAGTTACATAGGGTTTTTTTTTTTTCGTTGCATCTCTACCTATTAATAATGTTTTAAAAGTTAACCTCAGTGGATGCGCACGAGAAAATTGAATATGAACTTTTGTTAGGGCACATAGAATCATGATTAATCTTCTCTTTGACTCTTATGTTGCCTGGCAATCTTACAATTAGCTCCGTTTTCCACTTCTTTGTCTAGTAATTTACTACCAGTAATATCGAATTTTCTTTGAGATTCGTAATGATATCTATTTATTTTTTTATAATTATGGATATTTTTACAAGTCATCATAGACCTGGATAGGTTCACTCATTGTTAATGCCATGGATAAAAAAGTTTGTACAGCGAATTCATGTGGGTTACGTCTGGTCTAAATGGCTCTCTTCCCTCCCCTGTATTTGGATGTCGTCTGAATTTACTTTGCCCTTGTGACAAGTATAATTTCACTTGCTGGCTGATTAATGGAACCTGGTTACAGTATCCTGCAGTACGAAGAGTTTTTCACCATCGCAACTTCAAAAAATCGTTCATCTCAGCGGACGACTACAGTCAAGTAACAACTGCCTACAATGTGAAAGGAGGAATTTCTTGGACTTCTTCGACCGACACCGTATCCCGTCGTTAATCTCGTTTTAATGCGGAATGCTCCGGCGGCTGTCGGAATCGACTACAAAAAGGGACATACTTCCAACAATTACGACCCGAAGGATATTCAACTCTACTTTGCTGGCGAAGGACTCGTGCTGGGGATGTTTTTTTTATTCATCGCGAACGTAATCGTGTAGCTTAGGATGCAGAGAATAAGTATGAGCGCAAAAATAGAACGTTGGACCCGCCCAGGCAATTTTCCCCTTGTTTTAACCCTGTGAAATAGGCCGTTTCATTGGGCTATAGGTGGTTGTCTGGAACTGTGTAATGGACGAAAAGTTGGCTCGAACGCTAGTTAAAAGTGAAGTAGTATAACCTCGGTCATGTATCCTATATATATAAAGTGTCATGTATCCTATATATATAAATGATCATAAATAACAGAATCGAAATATATTTTTTTGCGTGTACGCACTAGGAATCTATATATAAATGGTCATAATAACGGAATCGAATAAATATCTTTGCGTGTACGCAATAGGAACTATTTAAAGTGCACATATATTAATCATAATTATAGAATCCATATACATATGTAAACAAATCAGGTAGCCTTATATCAATATGTTACCTTTTATCTTACAATATCTGCATATATGAGTTAGTATATTGATTAATGAATCAGATATATAACATTTAGCATAAAAATCACGAATCAATCATCATAAACATTAATAATTTATCAATTCATATATGAACTTTTTTATCAGTTAAAATATGATTTTTGTCATGTAACTTTCATTCTATTGCAATTGTTCAGAGTACATTAGTATTTTCTGTAGCATATGTATCTTAATGAGTGAAAGTGAAAAAAAACTGTATCATTAATTATCACGTGATCACTATTATTTACCAATATCATTGTTTTATATTTTATTACTTGAATCTGTATTAGTGTACACCCATTAATTTTTTTTACTTATAAGTATTTTATATTATCTATATATATTCACATAGTGTCTGTATCACACTCCTATAAGTCAAGTGCATGTCAAGTTGAGTAATATTCAGTAGTTGGTTTTGGTAGCTTGACCGAGCTAATGTAAGTGTTTAAATAATAAAAATATGGAATGTTTAGTCCATATATTGAAAAAAGATTGCTTGCGGAATGTGATCAGACTAGAGACACTAAGAGACGTATACAATAAAAGTAGGCTAAGATAACATGCCGTCACCTTTAGTCATTCAATTGTTTATAAATATTAGTCCAAGCTCCTGCTTGAGACAACTACCCCAGACCTATGATTCAAACGGCCTACGTGATCTGTAGCGTGTTCTCATTTGATTTGTGTGTTCGTATGAAACTATGTCATTTGTATGTATGTTCATATGTCGAACTACTGTCTGTTCCTTCATAACTTGTAACAGAGATGGTAGACAGGCAAACAGAGTTAGCTATCGTCATTAGAAGACCTGTATCTCTTTACCTAAGCTTTATCATGTAGAGAGAACAGAAGTAGCCATCATCATTGGCAGAAGCGATCAAGCTATCGTTATTAGAAGACTTGTACAATCATATCTGATCTTCAGCATGTAAAACTTCAGAAGAATATATCTATATATACTTCGTGTTTTCTACAAGACCTCCTCA
>NC_061091.1:971695-974195 GCF_015104395.2 Macrobrachium nipponense | reverse complement strand
GTTTCTTGCACAAGGCTCCAGTGGAGGGCTTTTGCCACTGAATCATGCCTCTTTTTGTACTGGTTCTGTGCAAGTGCCGGGCATTCTCTTGCTATGTGGTTTATGGTTTCCTTTTTCGTATTGCACTTCCTACATATGGGAGAGATGTTCTTAGGACCTGATCTTGTGCCGCTGTTATCATTCCTTCAGTTTCCTTCTTTAGCTCTCCCCTCTGCAGCCATTGCCATGTGTCATCGTTGGCTAGTTCCTTTGTCTGTCTCATGTATTGTCCGTGCATTGGTTTGTTGTTAATAATAATAATATAATAATAATAATAAAATAATAATAATAATAATAATAATAATAATAATAATAATACTGTTCTCGATGTTGACGCAATCCTATATACTTAGTAGTGCTCTCCCTCCTTCCTTTCGTGTTATGTATAGTCCTGTCCGTATTTGCTCTTAGGTGTAGTGCTTTGTGTATTGTCATATGTTTCCTGGTTTTCTGATCTATGCTGCGGAGTTCTGCCTTCGTCCATTCCACTATTCCTGCGCTGTATCTGATTACTGGCACTGCCCATGTGTTTATGGCTTTTATCATATTTCCGGCGTTGAGTTTTGACTTGAGTATCGCCTTGAGTCTCTGCATATATTCTTTCCTGATCGTGTCCTTCATCTCTTGGTGTTTTATATCCCCTCCTTCCATTATTCCTAGGTATTTGTATCCAGTCTCATCTATGTGTTTTGATGTTGCTTCCCATCTGGTAAGTTTAATCCCTTCAATTCTCGTTACTTTGCCTTTTTGTATGTTGACTAAGGCGCATTTTTCTATTCCAAACTCCATCCTGATGTCCCAGATACAATCCTTACAGTCTGGATTAGGGTATCTATTTCCTTGATGCTCTTATTACCATTATTATTAATTATTATTATTATTATTATTATTTATTATTATTATTATTATTATTATTATTATTGAAGTTGTAGTTATTAGTATTATATTTAATTATTACCATTATTATCGAAATCTTAGTCACACCTAAATTGCCTACTGAGGCAAAAATTGGCCAACAGTTCCAATGCATCTTCTCCCATGAGGTTCCTGCTCCCCATCAAGAAGTGACAGCGTGTTTGAAGCTTGCAATGAAGAGAATTATCCCCCCCCCCCACCCCTTCCCCCCTTTGTGTGCTATGAGGAGTCCTTGTGATTATAATTGAGATGTGCTTAGTTTTGCTCATTTTATTAATATTATTATTTTTATTTTTTTTTTTGCTTTTCTGTTTATCGCCAAGTCGGCGAGTAAGCATATAAACTTCTTTGTTGTTGTTGTTGTTGTTGTTGTTCTTGCTCTTATTGTTCTTGCTGGGGGGTAGGAAAGCCCTATGGAAAAATCTAAAAAGGTCTGAAAAAGGTATTTCACGTTGAATTAAAGATACAGGAATTTTATGATAGGATATTTATGATTTATTTTCTAGAATGAAAATGTCAACAAATAAGCAATGTGCATGTTAAACAGTACAGAACAATCATTTCTGATAAAATATAGCTTGTTTATTTTAATTTTCGTTGGTGAAACAACGTGCTATTCGACCGTAGATTTCAGCATGTGCCCAAAGTAAGCCGGAGGTCAGTTGAAGAAGGTTATTTGGTGAGAAACTAAAGGACAAAGGACTCTTGGAAATGGAGATGAAAAGTGCAGTCGTGTCAGGTGAGGAATAAAGAATCCTTAATACGTCTCAGGCAGAGTTCCAACGGAATGAGAGGATCCCACGTGTTCTTTTTGATCTTGCCGCAGACGAAGGAGGTGGTTTCGCACAAAAGGGAATTAGATTGCCCGCAGCAACTCCTATAGAGTCCTTTGATCTTGCCTAAGAAAGCATGCCAGAGGCATTGCTGCTGCTGTTGCTGTTTAGTTTGGGTGATTAGATCATAGGAACCATTCTATCCTGTCGAGGCGATCATGGTGAGCTTTGATATTCGTACATACATAGACGATCAAGCTTGCGCTTTTAGATATAAGAAAATTTCAACCTCGAAAATGGTTTTAAACCAGATATAATTTGTGCAGACGTCAAGGTCACTTATGAAGGTTTGTAGTAATGCTTGTAGTACAGTCCATTCTGATAGTATCGTAAATTTTTTCCGAGGGAAATCATATTATATACGATCTTGCTCTCCCTCTTTAGACTGGCCTCTCTATCACCACTCCATAAACGAAGGCTACAGCATCCTCAGGGTCACTGTATATATATATAGACACCATACAGCTATCTACGGTAGCTGCGGCCCGGTGGTAAATACACTTAATGAAATTAATAGCCTCTGCGGAAAATGAATGGGCCCCATCTGGCGGGGTGGGCGCAGTATAGAAAACGGGATGAGGACCTCAGGTCGTTTTCTATGCCTCAGCCTGAATTGGTTCTCTGAGAGGTGCAGTGAGATAATTTGTTCGTCTGAGCATTATAGATGTAATTCGGAGACGAATGAGAAAAAATGGGCACTAGATGTCAGGTTT
>NC_061091.1:963229-971195 GCF_015104395.2 Macrobrachium nipponense | reverse complement strand
AGATGTCAGGTTTGAATTACGAGAGAGAGAGAGAGAGAGAGAGAGAGACTCCCTCTCACAGATATTCTTTTAGGGTGCTAAGTTTTTTTGTGGATATTAAAACTTATTTATTTCTTTTAAATTCACTAAATTATACTTGAGAGAGAGAGAGAGAGAGAGAGAGATAGATTAAGGAGAACGTTTTTTTTTTGCCTTGGCACCGTTTGGCATTTATGTCATCAGAATTCATATCTAGAAGGTCAAGATCACGCTTTTGCCATTGGAGATCAAGATTATTGCCAGAGATTGGAGGGAAGTCTGACTCAGCTACGGGAAGTGAACGTGAAATTGCCGCGAGTCTAAGCTGGAAAGCAGACATCAAAATGAACAGAGTGGGAGATCATTTATCACAATATTTTATCACAATATTAAAACCCCGAACTTACGAAACCAAAGCTTCTCCTTCCTCACAACGTCGTCTACAGGGTCTTAAAGGGGAAACTTCCAACTGAAATATTAAAATGGTCTTCATAAAAACGTTACTGTAATTAACTGCGAAGCGAGTTTTAATCCAGCTCAGAAATATATTTCAGTTTGACATTTTATGATTTGTGTAGTTTTTTTCCCAGTTTTGTTCTTTCTTATGAAGGTAATCTTTAGGTATCTTTCACATGTACGGACATTGATAATATGTTACGAAGCATTACATTCAAATTTGAGTCGCCCCACCCCCCACCCCATTTGGAAGGTGCTGGCTGAAAAAAAAAATAAATAAAAAGATCAATAAACGAAATAATTTCCAGTTATTGGAAATATTTCCTGTAATTGTTAGTTATTTTGTTTCTTAATCTGTTTTTTTATTTACTTTCCACTTTCGCCCAGCAGCTTCCAAAAGGATTTCATTCTCGATGAATTCTTACAGTCTCCTTTAGCATCTTTACAAAAATGGTAAAGTTTAGCTTCCCCTCACTCATTTCACTGGCACCTTTCCCTCACCCAGGTTTACCATTTGCATCTTGGTCAGCCACTCACGCGTTCAACTCTCTACCTCAGCTCGCCTTTATTTGCCAAGCACCTCTATTCCTTTTTTTTTTTTTTTTTTTTTTTTGCACCGTAAACAATCACTTCCATAAATACTTTACCAGGAAAGTGTAATGTTAGAATTCAATTCAGGAGTTAAGACATGACAAGAAGACTGATAAAATGAGACCAGTTCATTGTAAAAGTTATAAAAGTTAAAACGAAAGCGATTGCATATGGAGTAAATCATGCACTTGCTGGGAGAGAATAGAAATATATGTAGTAGAAAGATTAACACCAGCTTTGCTGAGAATTTTTTTGTAAGTACGTCGGAAATGAGAGATGACGGACGTTCGAATCGTTCTGATGAATCGCTGTTTTAGAAACTAAGATGGGAATGATTTTGTAAAAGGAGTGAGAAGCGAAAGGAGTATGAGTATAGTGGTGATCGAGTTGGGGAACAAGAGATTTCATATTGACGAAAGATATGTTTCATTTGTGGCTTCTCTCTCTCTCTCTCTCTCTCTCTCTCTCTCTCTCTCTCTCTCTCTCTCTCTCTCTCTCTCTCTCTCGTGGGGTCCCAGAGTATAATTTATTTTCCCGGAAATGGTCCCTTTCCGGATACCAATTATTTCTAGTGAATCGGATGAAAAGACCTTTTTAAAGCAGAAAGCACAAGCATCAAGCAAACGCAGACTTCGACGGAGGAAAAAAAAACAAGTAATAATAAAGTTCGTCGTATTATCCCTGAGAAATGATCTGTCATTTCAACGCAGAAAAACACTCTTTGTTGAGACGACCGAATCCCCTCGAACGCAAGGAGGAGCAGGTACCGATCGGGTCATTCGACGCTGTGGAAAAAGGTTAATTACCTCCTGGGAAAAGAAAACATCTTGGTTTTAGACGAGTAACCCCCTTTTCCGATTACGTTTTCTTTAACGTTTTCATGTCATCTATGAAGCAATCTGTTTTTTCTCCCTTTCGTGTCCATCTTTTCCCGTCTCAAGTCCTTATTTTGTTGTTGCTTATAATTTTCTCTCTGTGATGCTTAGATTTCTTTGTGAGTTCCTCGTTGGACGAGTGGTTTACGTGCTCGGCTAACCGATTCGGTAGTCCCGAGTTCGATTCCCCGCTCTGCCAACGTGGAATCATAGGAGTTTGTTTCTGATGATTAGAAATTCATTTCTCGATATAATGTGGTTTGGATCCCCTAGTACACTGTAAGTCCCGTTGCTAGGTAACCAATTGGGTTCTAGCCACGTCAAAATATCTAATCCTTCGGGCCAGCCCTAAGAGAGAGCTGTTAATCAGCTCAGTGGTCTGGTTAAACTAAAGATATACTTAACTTTTTGTGAGTCATGGATGCATATAACGGATGGGTTACTCTTTCTCATAGCTTACGGAAAAGCTACTGTACCCTTTGCATTTCAGAAGACTAAGTAGATGAGGTTACATCAGCTAGAAGTCTTAGACTGTTGATTGAGGAGCGCTTGGGTCTGCCCAACTTCTAATGTACTACATTTCATTTTGTCCTTGCAAATCAATTCCCACAGAATTGCCTTTGTCTCACAACCAGTGGTTCCCAACTTTTTTTTGGCCACGCCCCCCTCACCTGATCACTTCTAAATTCCTAATGACCCCTGTGGTGATATATAATTCTTGTATTTTCACGTGGAGGAAGCTTAAAAGGCCATTAACTTTATTTAGACATTCTCGAATTGGCCTTCTTGAAAATCAAATTAACTCTCCTGGTGGGGCGTACACCACACGTTGGAAACCACTGATTTAACCTCCTTCATATATAAACAGCTTTCTTGCGGTGACGAGACTGTTCACAAAATACCATGTCTGTCTCGGGTCTCTTAACACCTCTCACAAATAATAATAATAATAATAATAATAATAATAATGATAATAATAATAGCCATGATTCCCATGACAAAAGTACTACAGAAGATAGATGCCGGGTACCAACCCAAAAAAAGAGGCAACAGAATCAACCATCTGATGTTCATGGACGACATCAAGCTGTATGGTAAGAGCATCAAGGAAATAGATACCCTAATCCAGACTGTAAGGATTGTATCTGGGGACATCAGGGTGGAGTTTGGAATAGAAAAATGCGCCTTAGTCAACATTCAAAAAGGCAAAGTAACGAGAACTGAAGGGATAAAACTACCAGATGGGAGCAACATCAAACACATAGATGAGACTGGATACAAATACCTGGGAATAATGGAAGGAGGGGATATAAAACACCAAGAGATGAAGGACACGATCAGGAAAGAATATATGCAGAGACTCAAGGCGATACTCAAGTCAAAACTCAACGCCGGAAATATGATAAAAGCCATAAACACATGGGCAGTGCCAGTAATCAGATACAGTGCAGGAATAGTGGAATGGACGAAGGCAGAACTCCTTAGCATAGATCAAAAAACCAGGAAACATATGACAATACACAAAGCACTACACCCAAGAGCAAATACGGACAGACTATACATAACACGAAAGGAAGGAGGGAGAGGACTACTAAGTATAGAGAACTGCTTCAACATCGAGAACAGAGCACTGGGACAATATCTGAAAACCAGTGAAGACGAGTGGCTAAAGAGTGCATGGGAAGAAGGACTAATATAAGTAGACGAAGACCCAGAAATATACAGAGACAGAAGAATGACAAACAGAACAGAGGACTGGCACAACAAACCAATGCACGGACAATACATGAGACCGACTAAAGAACTAGCCAGCGATGACACCTGGCAATGGCTACAGAGGGGAGAGCTAAAGAAGGAAACTGAAGGAATGATAACAGCGGCACAAGATCAGGCCCTAAGAACCAGATATGTTCAAAGAACGATAGACGGAAATAACATCTCTCCCATATGTAGGAAGTGCAATACGAAGAATGAATCCATAAACCACATAGCAAGCGAATGTCCGGCACTTGCACAGAACCAGTACAAAAAGAGGCATGATTCAGTGGCAAAAGCCCTCCACTGGAGCCTGTGCAAGAAACATCAGCTACCTTGCAGTAATAAGTGGTACGAGCACCAACCTGAGGGAGTGATAGAAAACGATCAGGCAAAGATCCTCTGGGACTATGGTATCAGAACAGATAGGGTGATACGTGCAAATAGACCAGAAGTGATGTTGATTGACAAAGTCAAGAAGAAAGTATCACTCATTGATGTTGTCGCAATACCATGGGACACCAGAGAGGAAGAGAAATAGAGGGAAAAAATGGATAAGTATCAAGATCTGAAAATAGAAATAAGAAGGATATGGGATATGCCAGTGGAAATCGTACCCATAATCATAGGAGCACTAGGCACGATCCCAAGATCCCTGAAAAGGAATCTAGAAAAACTAGAGGCTGAAGTAGCTCCAGGACTCATGCAGAAGAGTTGATCCCTAGAAACGGCGCACATAGTAAGAAAAGTGATGGACTAAGGAGGCAGGATGCAACCCGGAACCCCACACTATAAATGCCACCCAGTCGAATTGGAGGACTGTGGTAGAGAGGGGAAAAAAAAAAAAAAAAAAAAAAAAAAAAAAAAAAAAATAATAATAATAATAATAATAATAATAATAATAATGATAATAATAATAATAATAATAATAATAATAATAATAATAATAATAATAATAATAATAATAATAATAATAATAATAATAATAATAATAATATATTAAATACAAAAAATAAAAGAAAAATAATTTTAAAAAATAGAATTTTCATTTCCTACTCTGGACAACTGGTGGTCAATTCTGTCCCATTTTTTAAACAACAACTACTTCTGAGTTCCAAGTTTACTTGTCCATAACAATTGCTTTTTGGAGATCTCTATTTCAGCCTCCACAACCGCCCCCCAACACCCCCGCCACCCTCTCATGTTTTATCTGTCTTCCTGTATCTCTTCTCCCTGAATTTCTTGTTCCACTTCCTTCTCCATATACGCCATTCCATGACGACCATTAGCGCCTCCGATAATCCTACGGATCTGCACAAGCAATGATCCCGAGCGCGCTTTGTGCGCGCGCAATCGCGCTCAATTTCACCCGGTTATGGACGCCTCATTCCCCTCGCAGGCTTTCAAGCTGTTTATGCCAATCACAAATTTATGGGGATTTTCAATTTACCCCCCACCCCCACCCCCATCTTATGCATACGAAATGACATTTCCTGCCTTCGTTCCTGTGGTGCTCGTCTATACAAACCCCCTACCCCCACCCCAACCCCGGTACCCTCCATCCATCCATCCACAACCCTCCCCCTCAAATTCCTAGCCGTTCCCAACACTGTGTCGTCTTAAGGTCTTCTCATCTACATTTTCCTTCTCTTTCACTCAACTTTCTCTCTGAACTCTTATCCCGGAGCTTTCACCTTGTCTCTGCCTTCTACAGCTTTCACACTCGCTTTCCCTTGTCTCTGCTTTCCCCAGTCTCTGCTTTCACCTTTTCTCTCCTTTCTACAGCTTTCACACTTTCTCCTCTCTCAAAATGTTATAATTCTGTGCTTTGATATCCTCTGACTTTCATTTCGCTGTAAGCTTTCCACACTAACTCCTTCTGCGCTTTCATTTCTTCCGTTTGACACAGCTTTCATTCGCTCGCTCTGAACTTTCTCTTTCTCTGGTATCTGAACCTTTTAAATCACCCCCGCTATGATATACCACAGGGTGTCCATAAAGTCCCAGTACCATTATAAGTATTTATTGCCTGCAATGGTACTGGGACTTTATGGACCCCTGTATCATTCTTATATATTCACGTGGAGGAAACCTTAAAGGTCATTAATTTGGTTGAAATATTTTCGAAATCACCCCTCCCCCATCCCCACTTGAAAATCAAAGTACAACCTAGTGGGGCATACGCTGTACGTTAGGACCCAGTGGACTCTAACCTCTATATGAAAAACGTATCTTTAGCGATGTCACATCTATTTTCTCATCCAATTAACCCTGGCCATTTTTGCAGCCTTACGCAAGTCTGATTTGATCGTCGCTAATAGATAAAAAATGAGAGGACCGATGAAAAAGAGACAGTAAAAGTTTTGCGTGTAATTGAAATGTTGACTTGAATAACAAAGCTAATTAATTTCTCCTCCCTCCTGTTGACATCGGCTGTGGGGCTCATTTTGCGCAATGTTTGATTCACGATCAGAAACGTCGGATTTACGCGCCAGCATTATCTAGCGGCGGTGTTGTTCGTAGGTCTTGCGCTGTTTTTCCTTCTTGTTAACACGGCAAACAAACATCCGTGGAAAGTTCTTGAGTTTATTTGTGGCTCCGTTGTGGATATTGAAGAGGAGCTTCTGGAGCCGCGGTCGGCCGTGAACTGTCACGGAGGAGCCGCTGTCTGGAGCTAGCGGTTCTCAAAAGCTAGGAGTAATTACCCCGTGGGGGGGGGGGGGGGGGGTTGGCTAATGAAGCCGTTTCTGAGGATTGGGGGGCGGGTAACGAGATACTTTGTAAAATTATAGTTCTTTGGATTAAAATACAGAAAAATTTTAATTAGATAATAATAATAAATAAAAGAATCAACAAATTAATTACGAAAATAATACAAACGTAAATACTGTCTGGAGCCAGCGGTTCTCAAAAGCTGGGGTTAAATACTCCCGTGGGGATTAATGAAGCCGTTTCTGAGGACGGGGCCGGGTAACGAGATACTTTCTAGAATTATACTCTTTGGAATAAAATGCAGACAAATTTTAGATGATAATGATTAAATGAACCAATAAACTAATTAAGAAAATAATACAAATGTAAATGCTGTTTGGAGACAGCGGTTCTCAAAAGCTGGGGGTAATGACCCCCGTAGGGGGCTAATTATGACGTTTCTAGGGGGACGGGGTAACAAGATACTTTCTAAAATTGATAGCTCTTTACAGTAAAATGCAGTAAAATTATAAATAATAATAGTAAATAAATGAATCAATAAATTAATAAAGAAAATAATACAGAAGTAAATAGAATCTATTTACTTCTGTATTAATAAACAGTCCAAATACTTGTCTTTCCTTCATGATTATAACTTCACATAACTGAAGAGGAATTGGGTAGGGGTTTGGATACCCAAATATTCGAGAACCACTGGTCCAAGATCTCGGGAACGGGCATCTCTCATAAGAGTCAGCCATCCCGTAGGAGAGGGTGATATAGATATATATATATATATATATATATATATATATATATATATATATATATATATATATATATATATATATATATATATATATATATATATATATATATATATATATATATATATTATATATCTATATATATGCAATATAAAAAAAACACTGTATCGTGCTTCTAAGAAATCAATAGAGGGATCCACAGTAATATCCTTGTTTATCTAGATATAATATGTTTATACAAAGCTTAAAGCTTTCGTCCATCCTCCTGTGACTTGATCACTAAGCAAATCTGCTTAGTGATCAAGTCCACAGGAGGATGGACAAAGCTTAAGCTTTGTATAAACATATTATATCTAGATAAACAAGGGAATATTACTGTGGATCCCATCCTAATATATATATAATTATATTATATATATATATATATTATATATATTATATATTATATTATATACGTATATAATATATACAAATTATATATATATATATATATATATATATATCTATATAATATATATGTGTGTGTGTCGCGTGTGTGTATGTATGTATATATTATGTAGAATCTACTGGTCATTTTACCTGATACATATGTAATTGTAATAGCCACAATGCCCTCTTAACTTCTCAAATTCTTTGCTCTTTTTTTTGGATACGATTGTCACTACAAAGCCTCGAGATCCAAATTTCGAAGAAATATGAAGAAATCACGATGTCCGGTAGCTGGGAAACGAACCCACGATACGGCTCTGCAGTGACAAGCGTATCAAAAAGAGAGCAAAGAATTTGAGAAGTTAAGTGGGCATTTTGGCTAAT
>NC_061091.1:940729-960729 GCF_015104395.2 Macrobrachium nipponense | reverse complement strand
GAAACGATTCAGTTCACTATAGATCGAAAAATTGGAAATCACCAAAAAAAAAAAAAACCAGGTTCCATCTGAATATAGTATGTTTGGTTTTGTTTACATCCAATCAGCGGATTTGTTCATGCAATTATGGATGTGAATTGTTAAAAGAATGCTAAAGTTTTCATTACTTTATATATATTTATATATATATATATATATATATATATAATATATATATATATATATATATATACGTACACACACACATATATATATATATATAATATATATATATATATATATATATATATATATATATATATATATATATATATATATATATATTTATTATGTGTATGTATGTATGTATTCTTGTATAACCATTGCGAGGCCTTTTGACTGCTCGTCCTTTAAGCAGACGTAATAAGGACGAGGAGTCGAAAGGCCTTGTGGATTTGTGTTATATATATATAATATATATTATATATATATATATATATATATATATGTATTTAATGTAAATATAGTTTTATATATGAACATATATACGTACTATTATTATTATTATTACAATTTCAGTAGGTGAAATCTATCCACATAGAACAACCCCACCAAAGGGGCCACTGACATGAAATTCAAGCCTCCAAAGAATGTCGGTTTCAACCTCCCATCGCAGACCCCCACACTGCAGCAGTAACTGAACGTGATACAGAGCCAGGTATTTTTTATCTCTTGTTTTCTTTCTCCCCATTTATATGTTTTGAAAGGAAATAAATGTAACGCCAATGTAATTATTAGTCTGGGTATGTCATTCTCCCTCAAATCTCACGTATCCTGATCTAGAACGGAGTGAATGTTTTAGCGGGGTGGGGATGGGGGGTTGGGATGGGGGGGGGGGGGTATATGCAGTTGTGGGGGAGGGGTATTATTCTTCACGACGCTAATAGACGTTCCAGAAGATCCCAACGGCTTCCAGCGAATTTATCATAATTTTCGTATTACCGCAACGTGTTACTTGCTTGCTTGCTTGCTTGAACAATCTCGATCGCTTGATCGAACAGCGGGTAATGGCGTCACTATTCCTTTCTGATGCAATATGGCGTGTTGATATTTTATTCAGTTAAGTTGTCAAGGTGAAATGAGAGACGTCCTTATATGAATATGTCTCCCGTGGCTGCTTCTTTCTTATGTTATATATATGTAGTTATGTATAACTGAATCACGAAAGTTAGGAACGTGATAAATCCATAAATAAAGATATATGCCACGAAGGAAAATAAACGACGGAGTATCCGCGAGACCTTTCGGCGTTTAAACGTCCTGTACTAAACAGATGAACTGACATACATGAGGAAAAAGACAATACAAGAAGATTCGTATAACTTACAGATAAGGATTATAAAGAGATTAGTACCTAGAATCCGACACACCTGGAAGATGAGTAACCTTCCCAAACAATCATAAACAATGGGTGCAATTAAAAGTTTAAGACAATCATCTCAGATACAAGGACAAGACAATTAAGGGATTATAGGTGACAGCTATTCAGAACTTTGGTAAACAAAACCATATTCACAATACATATTCACAATACATGTTAGACATACATTATAACGAAGGCAATTCTAAGGCAACTAATTTTTATTTAAGACTGTAATTATATCTTTGAGGTCATTCTTAAACAGGTTACAAATGCAAGGGTCTAAATGAAAAAGGCCACGACTAACATTGAAATTACAATGCAATTACTGAACTACCAACCCAATTTATTCGGTGGTTGTTTTCACTTAAATGAATGAATATTGCATTAGATGTTTACAGAATATTTATGCTAGCTTAGCCTTACTTCTAGGCCCTTGCTAGACTGTCCGAGATAAAATGAGGGACAATCTATACATGGAATTTTATATATTATGTTGTTGCTTTCTCTGGGGCCATTTTTATTAACATTCCTTTTAGTGTGTTATTATAGGAAAAAACAAGGTTGACATTAGAAACTTTTAACAATGATTTAATGGTTTAAAATCCGTTAAAATAAGGCAAACTGAGAATGTTCATAGAATTTTCTTTCTGTGTGTTACTTACACTATAAAACTTTTTGGGGGCTTTATTATAACAAATATCTAATATATGTGAAGGATAGCATAAATCTTTCCCTATTTTTCTTATGTATTCAATTTCTTGATCCAAATATTGTGGACTGATAATGCGCAATGCTCGTAAAAACATAGAAGAAAAAATTGATATTTTTATGTTAAGATGGTGGCCTGAGAAGAAATGAACATAAGTTAAGTTGTTGCAGTAATTGCAAGGTCAAGAGATGTCTTATCACGAAATCTTCTAGAATCTGCTTTAATACAACTTACTTTTCATTGTAATTTCAATGTTAGTCGTGGCCTTTTTCATTTAGACCCTTGTATTTGTAACATGTTTAAGAATGACCTCTAAAATATAATTACAGAATTAAATAAAAATTAATTGCCTTAGAGTTATCTTCGTTATAATGTATGTCTAACATGTATTGTGAATATGTATTGTGAATATGGTTTTGTTTACCAAAGTTCTAAATAACTGTCACCTATAATCCTTTAATTGTCTTGTCCTTGTATCTGAGATGATTGTCTTAAACTTTTAATTGCACCCATTGTTTATGCTTGTTTGGGAGGTTACTCATCTTCCAGGTATGTCGGATTCTAGGTACTAATCTCTTTATAATCCTTATCTGTCAGTTATACGAATCTTCTTGTATTGTCTTTTTTCTCATGTATGTCATTTCATCTGCTTAGTAAAGGACGTTTAAACGTCGAAAGTTCTCGCGGATACCCCGTCGTTTATTTTCCTTCGTGGCATATATCTTTATATATGTAGTTATATATATCTAAATATATATACATATATATATATATATATATATATATATATATATATATATATATATATATGTATACTTTGCAGATATATGTATATGGAAAGAGAGAGAGAGAGAGAGAGAGAAAGAAAAGTTGTAACAAATTTGGTTTGGGAAACGGTTAAGGGAGGGGGAGGGGAGTGTGGGGAGGGGAGAAGGAAGTTGCGAAGAAGCAATTTTACGATGTTAATTTTTTGAAAACTTTTTGAGAAAATATCAAGATGGAAACAGTTTGAGAGAGAGAGAGAGAGAGAGAGAGAGAGAGAGAGAGAGAGCAGGCTGACGACGTGAAATCCTACTTTTTAGCGAAAAGAAGAAGTTCCGGAGCCCGTAAAATATGTTTTTACATATGTCAAAAACAAAGACGAAAGAATCTGATTAAAAGAGAGAGAGAGAGAGGAGAAAGCTCAAAACATCAAAAGACGACTTAATGAACTTTGTTACCTTCTTTTGTTTTTATGGGAAGTGAGCGGTTATTTGCCTAAAGTTTCTTCTTAAAGAATTTAGAGACGCTCTTTCTTTGCAATGCTGAGTATCTTCCAAAAAAATTTTTTTTAAATGATAAACCGAAAGTATCCATTTTACACTTTTACAGTTTCTAAGCCAAACTTAGAGCCTTTGTCTAACTTCTAGTATATAAAGGCCAGATTTTTTAGCATCTGCCAAAAACTTTTTGAAGTTTTTTCATTTTTCTTTTTAAATAATAAACCGAAAATGACCCTTTTGCAATTTTTCAGTTTCTAAGCGAAACTCAAAACCTTTGTCAAACTTCCAGTATATACAGGCAAGATTTTAGCATCTGCCAAAAAAAATAAGTTTTTTATTTTATTTTTTAAAAGTAACAAACCAAAAGTAACCCTTTTACACTTTTTTAGTTTCTAAGCCAAATTCAGAACCTATGCCTAACTTCTAGTATATAAAAACCAGATTTTTTAGCATATACCAAAAAAAAAGTGGGAGTTTTAATTTTTTTTAAATAATAAACCGAAAGTAACCCCTTTTTACAATTTTTTCAGTTTCTAAGCCAAACGTAGAATCTTTGTCTAACTACTAGTATATAAAGGCTAGCTTTTTTAGCATCCGCTAGAAAAATGTGTAGGTTTTTTTCCTTTTTTTGAAAATAATAAACCGAAAGAAAACCTTTTGACCTTCTTCAGTTTTAAGCCAATCGTAGTACCTTTGTCTAACTTTTAGTATCTACAAGCCAGATTTTTTAATCTACCTTTTGGAAGCGTTGTTGAGTCATTTATTGAACTTGTTATTTGTTCCATTTAATATGTAAATTGTCGAAAAGTTCCCGTTGAAAAATACAACCAAAAGATGACAGGTAATGAGACAGAGATTTCTTGAAATGTATATATTAATAGAATGTTCACTAACAGGAAGTTTTGCATTATATCAGAGAGAGAGAGAGAGAGAGAGATAATTTGTGGTTGTACAATTTTGGAAAATTTAAAGGCTTTATAAGTCCACACGCATACAAACGCACACACACACACACACACACACACACACACACAACACACATATATATATATATATATATATATATATATATATATATATATATATATATATATATGTATGTGTATGTATATATATATATATATATATATATATATATATATATATATTATATATATACGTATATATATGCATACATATATGTACGTATATCTATATATAGATATATCTATACTATATATATATATATATATATATATACAGTATATGTAGATCGTAAGTAAAAAAATGATAAACATTTCAAAAGTGATATCCTGTTTTGGCTGGCTTGCTAAAAAAAATCATCACCACGAAAAAACTACAGTGCAGTATTTACATCAACACTTAACTAAGGGTGCCAAGTAATCTGACTTCATGAGATTCAGACTGTCAGGGCAACACTGGGGCACTTGACGGGCGCCAAGGGTAGTAGATTTACGTTGAATTCTGTCAGATTTAAGACACAGGCTGCTATACCAAGGAAAGGCTCAAATAGATAATTAATCCAGCCTTTGAAATCATGACAAGATACTTGATGATAACATCAAAGATTTAAAACAAATCTTGGAAGGAGATCATCTAATGGTTTCGTCCAAGATCTGCGTGAAGAAAACACGAAAATTGAATTAAACAGGGTGTCCATAAAGTCCCAGTACCATTGCAAGTATTATTTGCTCAGAATGGTACTGGGACTCTATGGACACTCTGTATACACACACACACACACATGCATATGTATATATATATATATATATATATATATATATATATATATATATATATATATATATTCACGTTCTGCATAATACGTTGAACCCACTATATATATTTGATGCGTAGTTTGCGAGCTGTGAATCTCGACTGAGGAGCGAAAAATATTTTGAGGACCAATATATCTCCCGAGATCGGGTCTGGTCACGTATGTGGGCTCTTTCTGGCGTCGATCTTCTTCTTCTTCTTCTTTTTCTGTTTCCTCCTCGTCTTGGTCAGAACTTAAATTCATCGGATGCAGATTGTGATTTATTCATCTTTTTCTGTGATTCCCGTGTGATGTTGTAAAGTGAAGATGTATATTTATATATATATATATATATATATATATATATATATATATATATATATATATATATATATATATATATATATATATATATATATATATATATATATATATATTTTTTTTTTTTTTGTGTGTGTGTGTGTGTGTGTGTGTGTATTATGTGACTGGTAAAAATTTTCTGTCACAACAGAATTCCATCTAATAAAAAGAGCCCATAAAAATGCCATAATATAGAAAAATATTATATCTCAGAGACTGCTGTCTCTCTCTCTTCTCTCTCTCTCTCTCTCTCTCTCTCTCTTCAGGTAGATAGATCTACTGAAGAGAGAGACAACAGTCTCTGAAATATAGTATTTTTCTCTCTAGATGTTGGCGTTTTTATGGGCTTCTTTTATTATTTATTATTATTATTATTATTATTATTATATATATAATATATATATAATATATATATAGTATATATATATATATATATATTATAATATATATACAGTCAAGAATTTAAGTAAACAAGCATCTTTCCTCTGTTGTTCAAAGTCATATCCTCCAACTATCTTAGGTTGTCCGTCTCTTTTCAAAGCAAGTACAATATACAGAAGATGAGAAGAAGAAGAAGAAGAAGTAGCAGGAGTAGTGGATGTTGTCCTTCCAGAGTAGATGGATAACTCCATTGAGATTTAATAACTCTCAACATCATTTCTTTAGCTAGGACGTCGAACCGGAAAGCGCGTCCACATTAAAGCCTCGTCAGGTCTTCCGTACCCTAATTTCATGCAAATCAGATGCCCCCACCGTCAGTCGAATCCGATATTATTCGCAGGATATTGGGGATATAACGCCGTAGTGACGCCATGTTTACAAAGCCTTGTTTTGTTTTTGTGTTTGTTTTTCTCCACCGATATGGAAATGCATTTTTTGGGGGGTGACCCTACTGCTTCTGACGCTTTTTTATACTCAGCATCTGGCCGCCATATGCAAACTCCTAAAACTGCCATCTGTTGTTTGCTCTAACTTTCAGATTTAAATCTTATCTGGGGGGATTTTGCTTCTCTCTCTCTCTCTCTCTCTCTCTCTCTCTCTCTCTCTCTCTCTCTCTCCCTGTAGCGGGGTAGTGCCGTCAGTTGGCTTTACTTATGGTTCTTTGGTGCGTGCCCTCGACTCCTAGCTGCAACCCCTTTCGTTCCTTTTACCGTACCTCCTTTCATATTCTCTTGCTTTCCAACCTCTCCAAACAATTGATACATAGTGCCACTGCTTTGAGGTTTTCCTCTTGTCATACCTTTCAAACCTTTTACTGTCAATTTCCGTATGATATTGTCCACGTTATTATTATTATTATTATTATTATTATTATTATTATTATTATTATTATTATTATTATTATTATTATTATTATTATAGAAGAAAAACCCTAGTAATATGCAACAAGGCTAGTTCAGGTACATTGACTTGAAATTCAAGCCTCCAAAGAATATGGTGTTCATTAGAAAGAAGAAGGTCATGAAAAATGCAGAAAGAAGAAATCACTTACTAAAAATGAAATAAAGATAGACTAACATATTAATAAATAAATACAAAATAAGTGTATACAATTTATTAAAATACAAGGAGCATCGTATTCGAGCATATGCATTGCATCGTCTCTCGAACTTCTTGAGAAGTTCCCCATTGCAAGAACAGAAACCTGTAGTTTCCCATCAACAACCGAGCATCACGTGTTGTTTCTCCATTAAATTAGATGAATTAAATTAAATCAGAGAATTAAATAACTGAAGTGTGATCCGTTGTAGGGTTTCAGAAGTGGTGTTGTTCACACCAGTGATGTTCTTGTCTACCCCGGATGCAAATTTCTGAGATTAATGCTAGTATTGCACCAGCCCCAGTTTTTTTTAGCCATGCCTCTAGGTTAGATTAGGTTAGGTTAGGCTGAGTTAGGTTAGGTTAGGTTAGCATCTATACAGTAATTTGGTTAGGTTAGGATAGGTTAGCATCTATACAGTAGTTAGGTTAGGTTACGTTAGCCTCTATACGGTAATTTGGTTAGGTTAGGTTAGGTTAGGTTAGCATCTATGCAGTAGTTAGGTTAGGTTAGGTTAGCATCTATACAGTAATATTTTTAGGTTAGGTTAGGTTAGCATCTATACAGTAGTTAGGTTAGGTTAAGTTAGCATCTATACAGTAATATGGTTAGGTTAGGTTAGGTTAGCATCTATACAGTAATTCGGTTAGGTTAGGTTAGCATCTATACAGTAGTTAGGTTAGGTTAGGCTGAGTTTGGTTAGGTTAGGTTAGGTAGAGTTAGGTTATGTTAGGATCTATACAGTAATTTGGTTATGTTAAGTAAGGGTTAAGTTGTGTTGAGTTAGGTTAGGTTAGGTTAGCATCCATATAGAAATTTGGTTAGGTTAGGTTAGTTAGGTTAGGTCAGGCTGAGTTAGGTTTAGCTCGTATCCAGTAATTTGGTTGTGGGAAACGTAATGAGATTATTTTAGAGAAATCCTATGGTTAGTTTCTAAGATATGGCGACCCGCTTTCTCCAGCGGAGGGTCCCAGTACTCGGTTACATCTCGGAACTGCAGCCCGGGGTCTGAACTTGCTTCTTGAAGCAGGTGCGGCCCTAGAGTGGGGCCTTTCATAGTGGTCACCCGTGTGTGCAATAAACAGAGACGATACATGAATGATAAACAGTGGGAATTTTCAGTTTTCACATTTGATTAAATCTGCAAGAAAAACTTGGAATTACACATAAACTCAAACACACAGAACAAAAGGGAAGCAGCCAAACAAACAGAAAAGACGAGTGGAGCCATCAATTTAAAGAAACTGCAGGAAAAAATGGCAGATCCTCCCAGCTTCAGCAAATAAAGGCAAATGAATTCCACCACAAAATAAAGGAGGCAAAACAAACTCGCTAGCACGCACGTTACAGCTCTCTCTCTCTCTTCTCTCTCTCTCTCTCTCTCTCTCTCTCTCTTCTCTCCATCACATTAATCTTAATATAAAGCCTGCATATGACTCTGGGAACCCATGAATAAGAAATTCTCTCGTGAAAGTCTGGGTACAATTTCGAAAATGAGTCATCCCTTAACCAGAATGTATAGAAAACGGGGTTCTCACCCTTCACTGTCAAGACTGGATAAGCTTATGACGAAATATGCTAGATTTGGTTTCAAGATATTTGCTAATGAGTCTTTTTCGCTTACTCGGGGAGTAAACCTACAAACTACTGTATTCTTTTTTGTTGTTATTGTTATTCTTGCTGCTGTTGTTCTTGTTGGGGGGTGAGAAAGGACTATGGAAGAGCCTAAAAAGATCTCAAAAAAGTGTTTCGCGTTGGGTAAAGATGCAGGAATTTCAAGATAGGATATTCATGATTTACATATTATATTAGAATGAAAATGTAAAAAGTAAATAATGTTCATGTTAAACAGTACAGCACAATTATTTCTAATAAAATATAGTGTGTTTATTTTAATTCTCGTTGGTAAAACAACGCTCTATTTGACCATAGATTTTAGCAGGTGCCTCGAGTAAGCTGGAGAGAGAGAGAGAGAGAGAGAGAGAGAGAGAGAGAGAGAGAAAGAGAGAGAGAATTCTATGGACATATAAGTATTTATTGTCAGGTAGGCCTTATTTTATCTATAGTGCTATCAAGAAACAAATCTGCATAACTATATATATATATATATATATAATATATTATATATATATATATATATATATTATATTATATAATATCATTAGATATATATATATATATATATATTTATATATATATATATTATATATTATTTATATATATATATATATATATATATACATTTTCGATATCACTATAAATGAAATCATTCTTACCTGATCATAAATGCTTATATGTTCATAAATCTCTCTCTCTCTCTCTCTCTCTCTCTCTCTCTCTCTCTCTCTCTCTCCCTCTCTCTCTCTTAGAAAGTTCGTCGAAGGCGGGACCGGAAAAATAGTTGTCCTGTTTAATGGATTTTCCAACTTGTGAAATTAAATTTGTTGTTACCTCTTGTTGCTGTGGTTCCTCTCGGTTTTGCAATATAATGACCTTCCTCAACAATTGTGAAAGGGACGGAATGCAATAACCGTTTTTTTTACTGTATTCTGGAATATGCAGTGACTCCAGGAACGTCATGTTTTGAACATCAATCCGAAATGGGAAGTATGAGGAAAGAGGCAACGACATCACTGTGATGGAATACTGTCAGCAGGGGTATTGGGCGACGGAGGGAGGGAGGAAGGGTATGCGTGAAAGATTATATTAACAGCTTTGTGAAGTTGGGGTAAAATCAGGCGCCAAGACTTCGTAGAGGTTTGCAGTAACTGATTTGTAAAAATATGAAAAAACCAGCAGGAGGTGACATGACCTAAGATCAGTAACTGCTCTTAATATCCTGGTTAACTTGTGGGATCTTCTGATCTCCCAAATATTTAAGCCAGGGGACAAATTCATTACTACTCTCTGCTCCTGACCTCTGCTGAATTTCGGGTGTATCGGTTTCGTTTTGCATTCCCTCGCATTTATGCAGTCATCACCCTTTCCTATAATTCTCTCTCTCTCTCTCTCTCTCTCTCTCTCTCTCTCTCTCTCTCTGCGAGACAATTTCAGATTCCAGTTTTTTTTTATATATTTTAAGTCTTCTTTTTCGAGAGGTTAGATCTTGGCACACCTCAAAATTCTCTCTCTCTCTCTCTCTCTCTCTCTCTCTCTCTCTCTCTCTCTCTCTCTCTCTCTCTCTCTCTTTTGGAAGCATTTGCAAATAAGAATACACCTTTGCAATTTATTGTTTGTCAAAAATTATTTACTAAGCAGTTTGACTAACATGTAATATATATATATATATATATATATATATATATATATATATATATATATATATATATGTGTGTGTGTGTGTGTGTGTGTGTTGTGTGTGTAAAACACAATCGCAGAGCGTTTTAATATTCTCCGTCCGTATCATCAGTTTCCCTGTTCCCGTTGAATAATTCCTCCTCGGGGTCCAGAAACCTTCCCTAGTGCCTTCAGGGATTATTATTCTACGTTGAGGTAGTCGAAAATAACCTCTGTTTTCCTTCTTCTATTTCCTGATGCTGTTTGCGTCGTACAATTGAGATATTTGAGATATTTTCCCGCGATCTCTAATTGGCTCTTAGCAGACGCCTGCTTAGAGGGAAATGTTAGTGGTCGGTCTCAAAATGCAAGCAGATGTAATTACAAATTAAACGTCTTAATTAGAGTAAAATTCAAAATATGGCTCATTAAATTCTTAATTATTGTCAGTGTTTTCTTAATAGTAGTCTCGTATCTCATTTGTGATATAGACGTCATAGCAATCCTGAGAAGAATAGTGTCAGTACTGATATCTCGGGAAATAAGATACGTTCCATTGCATAATTCATTTGGAAGGTGGAACCAATTTCCAGTCTCATTTTTCCTTCAAGGGCTAATGAGATCATTGCAAAATGTAACGAGAATATTTTCGACGCACGAAGTTGTCATCGCAAGTTTCGTTTCAACACTTTCTGACTCTCCGTTTCCTTCGAAGTCGTCAGTCGTCGCAAAAAGGCCTCCTCCTCCTCCTCCTCCTCCTCCTCCTCCCTCCTCCAGTATCTCTCCCCAAATCACGCATCGAGTCCGGGTGACCTCCTGGGAACCTTTCCCTGACGAAGCGATAGCATCGCCGTCAGGCGTCCGAGGGCAGTCCTGAGTAGGCAGTGACCTTCCCAGGGGAGCTGGGGAAGGGAAGGGGAAGGAGGGGGGGCTGCTGCAGCCGTCGTAGGGACGCGACTGGTTGCGAAGGGCCTTTCAAATCGAACTCGATAACGTCTTACTATTATTAAGTCTCGCACGGGACGGCGACCACGACTGCGCGTCTGGGGGAAAAAATTCGGAAACCGAAACAAGTTTCCATTTTGCCTTTTTGTTGGTGCCGATGTCGGCCTCCTTTGAGCGAGAAGGTGCTTCCTCCTGGTTCTTCCTTTTTTTGTTCCTCTCTTCTTTCCTCTTCTCTCCTCTTCTTTATCCCAAGCGTTTGAAAGGCGAGACATGAAAAGAGGCATAATTTTTTTTTCCTCGAGAGTGTAGTACCGAGATTCGGAAGGTCCTCTGATTCTGTCGAATTTTAAGGAATGAAAGATAAACAAAAGTTTATCTTTTGAAAGACGTATCCCTCAGGGGAGGTGGAACATTCATCTTGCCTATGTGAACTCTCGAGAGAGACAGAGTTTCCAGTCAATCTTGATCGTCGTAAGGGACTGGCCTAGACGTCAGATGGACGGTTGATGGGAATCTACTATAGTAATTGTTTTTTATATACGTCTATTCCTATTTCTTAATTCACATATCGATATTGTAATTAATCCATCAATTATTTAAGTCGAATTACTTCCAATACGAATTACAGCCTTTAGTACATTCTGTGGTTAAGCCCTGCATTACTTATGCTGTAGGCATTCCTTCGACCCCTAGCTACAACCCCTGTCGTTCCTTTTACTGTACCTCCTTTCATATTCGCTTTCTTCCATCCTTGACCCTCTTCTAACAATTGATTCATAGTGCAACAGCTTTGAGGTTTTCCTCCTTTAAACCCTTCGAATCTTTTATACCATCAATTTCCGTTTCAATCAATTCAGCGCATTACTTATGCGATCTATCGGGTTCCATTTTGAAACGCGAAATCGAATACCTTGATATTGCGCGATTCTCAGATTTAATTACAGTCGCTGATTCAGATCCGTTGGAAAAACAAAAGACAAATGGCAGTGGAGATATCTCGCCAGAAAAAGATTTGAGCGGCAATTTGTCGTAAATTGCGCATCAGCGGAAGTAATGATGCTTGCGTTTTATCTTGCAACAGATTATAAAGGGAGCGTCTACCCACCAGCGCATTTCTCTCTCTCTCTCTCTCTCTCTCTCTCTCTCTGGGTGAGGTCAAATGTATGATCATCTAAATGGTGCACTTTTCCTCATAAGTTCACAGATACACTCGAGTGGTGATACCCTTCCTCTCTCTCTCTCTCTCTCTCTTCTCTCTCTCTCTCTCTCTCTCTCTCATACGCGCTCACAAACACATTCAAGGCTGATTCTCTCTCTCTCTCTCTCTCTCTCTCTCATACGCGCTCACAAACACATTCACGGTGATATTCTCTCTCTCTCTCTCTCTCTCTTCTCTCTCTGCCAAGAGGACTCTTCGTAGGAAGGCTGATAATGGCAGTGTCCTTCGCAGGCGTCTGTATCAAGAGTTGGTGCTGGTTTGAAGGCTGATGACGTGAATGAATAGAGTTGGGAACAGCTCGAAGAGAGAGAGAGAGAGAGAGAGAGACGGGGGGGGGGGGGGGGGGGGGGGGGGGGGGGGGGGGGGGGGGGGGAGGGGGGGGGGGGAGGGGGGGGGGGGGGGGGGGGGGTCGGGGGGGGGGGGGGGAGGGGGGGGGGGGGGGGGGGGGGGGGGTGAAGTCTTTCGAGGGTGTAAATACATGAAGAAGAGAACACACTACGACATTGAAACATTCGAGTTTTCAAAGGAGAGGAGAGAGAGAGAGAGAGAGAGAGAGAGAGATTGATTAATTATTATTATCATTACTGGCCCTGTCAGTCTCTCCTCTCCTCCCCACCCCCCACCCACCCCAATAGCTCATCAATGCGTGATTAATGACCCAGACGTTGAATAACCTGTTGGTTACGATTAAGGTACAATCACTCACTCCTACAATCGTCTAATAATGGCATCGTTTCCGAAGCTGTCCAACTCCATTTCAGCCAGTCCTTATCCATGAATCCCAGCAGAAGACGAGGTCACCACTGCCGATAACGATAACATTTACAACGATTAAGGGTTATAACACGAAGGTTGTAGGACCCTTGAGAGCTTCTAGTAATATGCTATTGGCTAATTTTTCTCCTTCCCCGCATTGGCTACGTTTCTCTAGCTTTGTGTGTGTGTGTGTGTGTGTTTATGTTTATGTTTGTTTGTATGTATGTATTGGTTCCTTACGGTCAGGTAGGAATAATACATGGAAAGGAATGAACGAATTTTGTAGTATTTTGTGTAAAAAAAAAAAAAAAAAAAAAAAAAAAATTATCAGGATCTGTCCGCACTGTTTTCTGTCCACCATTTTTCTTCTGCTCTCAAATCTAATTAAAAATAATAAAAATAAATAAATAAATAAATAAAAAAACTACAGAGGCTAGAGGGCTGCAAATTGGTACGTCGATCGGCCATCCTCCAATCATCAAGTATACCAAATTGCACCAGCCCTTTAGCCTCACTAGTTTTTATTTTGTTGAAAGTTTTGGCTGTCCGTCCTCACTTTTTCTGTCAATCCTCAGATCTGAAAAACTACTGAGGCTAGAGTGCTGTAAATTGGAATGACGATCGTCCACCCTTCAATCATCAAACATACCAAATTGCAGCCCTCTAGCCTCAGCAGTAGTTTTCATTTTCTTTAAAGTTAAAGTTAGCTGCTAACGTGCCTCTGGCAACGATATGGATCAGGCCACCGCCGTGCCCGTGGTTAAAGTTTCATGGGACGCGGCTCATACAGCATTACTCTCCGTACAGAAAACTCGGTTGCACCCAAGGAACTTCTGTGCATTTTTTGCTTGTTTTATTATTTTTTTAATTTTCTTTATTGATTTATTTTTCTTAAAGGCGTATATGTAAAATGCAAAAATCCACTCCTTATCTAAGCGCCAATATATGAAATGAAAAAGTTATATTGACAAAAAAAAGAAACTTTTCCTTGATCTCTGGATAAATTCAGCTCATTCTCACAAATAGGAAGCAATTATTCTGACTGAATATTATGTCGTCTGTCTTTGGAAGAGTGTACCGAAATAACGAACTGGGATGACAGATGTGAAGGGAGAGCATTAAAATGTTGATATATTAAGACATCTGTAATGGAAGCAGTGATATATTCCACACATCTGTAATATAAGTCACTTTCTGCATTTTTTGCACGCAACGTTTTTTTACCTTGACTTATTTCACAAAGTCACGGGTTAATTAAAAACAAAACTGTCACTTTCTTCCTTTTTTGTACGCAATCTTTCTGACCTTGACCTAGTATTTTACAAGGTCACGGGTTAGTGTGGAAAGAAAATTGTCACTTTCTGCCTTTTTTGCACGCAATCTTTCTGACCTTGACCTAGTATTTTACAAGGTCATGGGTTAATGTGGAAAGAAAATTGTCACTTTTCCTTTTTTGTAACGCAATCTTTCGACCTGACTAGTATTTACAAGGTCATGGGTTAATGTGGAAAGAAAATTGTCACTTTCTTCCTTTTTTTGTACCTCAAATTTTGACCTTGACCTAGATTTACAAGGGTCATTTGGGTTAATTGTGGAAAGAAAACTGTCACTTCCTTTTTGTTACCGCAATCTTTCTGACCTTGACCTAGTATTTTACAAGGTCATGGGTTAATGTGGAAAGAAAATTGTCACTTTCTTCCTTTTTTGTACTCAATATTTCTGACCTTGACCTAGTATTTTACAAGGTCATGGGTTAATGTGAGAAAAGAATTTTATCACTTTCTCGTCCATAGGTCCCAAAAAAAACTTCACGGCCGAAAATACCTCGTTAGTAGAACGTTGTCAGAACCTAAAATGATTAGGTTTTGCGAAAAAAACTCTTTGTTCATTAATTCCTCCAAAACCTAATTATTTTGATAGTGACCTTCATTGCCTATTATTATTTCGACGAGCAAGTACGCAGGTCACTCACAACCTTTTATAATGAGTCCTATGACGCGGCGCTAATTAGATTCAAGAGCAATTTCGCCATCTGACATCGGGTCTATCGGTGTTTATCTCGTCGTCAGAATAGATTCTGGTGAAATACTTGGTTATGCTTATTATATTATTATTTTTTATTATTATTCAGAAGGAAAATCATTGTTATGGTAGATATATTAAATGCTATGGACTTACGAGGCTAGCTGCCACACAGAAAAAAGTGAGAGAGAGAGAGAGAGAGAGAGAGAGAGAGAGAGATGCATGTGACCTTCCATGTTGAAACTCATACCAAATAGATATATATATATATTTATATATATATATATATATATATATATATATATATATATATATATATGTGTATATGGTGTCAGCTAGTTTGCTTTAATTCTTTTCGCCCTCAGGGCTAAAACTTCTCAAGCCTCGAGTGTAATAAGAGATATAAAGAAAATTAGATCAGTATTTCCTTGAAGTAGTGGAAGCTACGCACGCACACGCACACGCACACACACACACACACACACACACACATATATATATATATATATATATATATATATATATGTGTGTGTGTGTGTGTGTGTGTGTGTGTGTGTGTGTCTGTGTGTCAGTTGCACTCCACATAGGCAAATGAAAATGGTTTATCTCAGAAAATGCCCAACAGTTTCAGTTTCGTCCTCCAGTGGACCTCTTCTTGGAGCGTTTCCTTACTAAACGCTCCAAGAAGAGGTTCATTGGAGGACGAAACTGTTGGGCATTGTCTGAGATAAACCATTTTCATTTTCCTAAGTGGAATACAACTGAATTACATATCTTCCTGGCTAAGAAGATTACCAGTACTATATATATGTGTGTATGTGTGTGTATATACAAAAAGAAACTTTCTAAAGCTGACGTTAGGCATTAGGTCAACGATATCATGCCGCCTTTATGTAAAGAAAGCCCCTGACATTTTTCCAAAGCTGGTCGTCTCTCAAAGGATTATACCGTGCTAGCAAATAAGTATCCCCGTCGAAACCTTCCTTCCGGATTTCTGATCGGATTAGGCTCCTGAGATGGCTAAGCCAGCAACTTCCTGTCGGCAGGATCAAAGGATATCGAATCGGGTGGAAGAGTAAGAGGGAGCCCATTGATGTTTTTTTTTGGGGGGGGCGCTGGTGATGTTACACACGTCCTGGAATTGCATTATGTTTTGGACTCGAGTGTTGGTAAATGCCTTCAGTTCTGTTTTTCTTTTTCTTCTTTTTGTTCCTTTTTTTTCAATTCTCTTCTATATGTCAGCCTCAATCATTGTTTTTAACGCTTTACATTGGTAAGTACACATATATATATATATATATATATATATATATGGATATTACAGATAAATACATATATTTACATTTATATATGTATATATATACATATATTTATGCACATATATATACATTATGCATAAATAATTCTCCTCTTTTCTGGATTTTCTTGCCCCCTCTATTTTTTAGTTCCTATCAAAATTTCTCCATCATGCTTTTCCTTCACATTACTCCATCATCTATCCTGTTTATCTTATGTTTAATTTTTCGTCATCCTCAACACTGCTCATTTTGAGGGTCGCCACATCATACCACTGAGATATTATACCTAAGTAATTAGACTCCTTTATCATTTAATTCCTGCTCCTGCTCCTCCTCCTCCTCCTCCTCCTCCTCCTCCTCCTATGCCGGAAGAAGACAAAGAAGGAAGAAGCCTCTCCTCCACGTCCCGAGAAGCTGATGCATTATTAAAAGCCTCAGGGGAATCTCCTTCCACGCATTTTATGTAATGGAGGAGCATTCATTAAATCGTCTTCAGGCCGAGAAGAAGAAGAAGAAGAAGAAGGAGAAGAAGAAGAATAAGGAGAAGGAGAAAGAGAAGTATAGGGAGTCGAATGCTGCCTCCAGATTTGGTATAATGGTTACCGAACGCTCAATTAATCCAAAGATATTCCACAGGTCGGGAAGTGTATAATTTTGTCTATGGCGCGCCCTCTGACTGCCTTTTGATTGCTATTACCTCCCCCGAATAGGTTGATGTTGATGTTATTACCTCCCCCGAATGGATTGATTTTGATGCTATTGCCTCCCCAGAATACATTGATGTTGATGCTATTACCTCTCCCGAATAGATTGGTTTTGATGCTATGACCTCCCCAAATAGATTGATGTTGATGCTATTACCTCCCCCGAATAGGTTAATATTGATGCTATTACCTCCCCCGAATAGATTGATTTTTATGGTATTACCTCCCCTGAATAGGTCAATGTTGATGCTATTACCTCTCCAGAATAGATTGGTTTTGATGCTATTACCTCTCCAGAATAGATTAGTTTTGATGCTATTACCTCCCCATGCATAGAATGATGGTTTTGATGCTAACCCTCAAATAGATTAGTTTTGATGCTATTACCTCCCCAGAATATATTGATGTTGATGCTATTACCTTCTCCTCAAAGATATAGAGTGGTTTTGGTATGGCTATTACCTCTCTCAGAATAGATTTGTTTTGATGTTATGACCTCGAATAGAATTAGATGTTTTGATGCCATTACCTCAGAATAGATTGATATGTTGATGCTATTACCATTCCTCCCCATAAAATTTGATTGGTTTTGATGCTATTGATGTTTTATGGGATGGACCTCCCCAAATAGATTGATGTTGTTGGATGCTATTACCATCCCCCGAATAGGTTAATATTGATGCTTTGATTACCTCCCCCGCAATAGATTGATTTTTATGGTATTACCTCCCCTGAATAGGTCAATGTTGATGCTATTACCTCTCCAGAATAGATTGGTTTTGATGCTATTACCTCTCCAGAATAGATTAGTTTTGATGCTATTACCTCCCCAGGATATATTGATGTTGATGCTATTACCTCTCCAGAATAGAGTGGTTTTGATGCTATTACCTCTCCAGAATAGATTTGTTTTGATGTTATGACCTCCCCGAATAGATTGATGTTGATGCCATTACCTCCCCAGAATAGATTGATGTTAATGCTATTACCTCTCCAGAATAGATTGGTTTTGATGCTATGACCTCCCTGAATAGATTGATGTTGATATTATTACCTCCCCCGAATAGGTTGATGTTGATATTATTACCTCTCCCGAATAGGTTGATGTTGATGCTATTGCCTCCCCAGAATAGAGTGTGTATGTATCCTCCCCCCCCCCCCCCCCCGAATAGATTGGTGATGCTTATTACATCCCCCCGATAGATTGATTTAGATTACCTCCCCGAATGATGATTAGAGCTATTACCTCCCCCGAATAGATTGGTTTTGATGCTATTACCTCCCCCGAATAGATTGATTTAGATGCTATTACCTCCCCCGAATAGGTTGATTTTGATGCTAGTTACCTCCCCCGAATAGATTGATTTAGATGCTATTACCTCCCCCGAATAGATTGATTTAGATGCTATTACCTCCCCCGAATAGATTGATTTAGATGCTATTACCTCGCCCAAATAGATTGATTTAGATGCTATTACATCCCCCGAATAGATTGATTTAGATGCTATTACCTCCTCTGAATAGATTGATTTAGATGCTATTACCTCCCTCTAGTAGATTGATTTGGATGCTATTACCTCCCCCTAATAGATTGATTTAGATGCTATTACCTCCCTCTAATAAATTGATTTAGATGCTATTACCTCCCCCGAATAGATTGATTAGGTGCTATTACCTCTCCCTAATAGATTGATTTAGATGCTATTACCTCCCCCGAATAGATTGATTAGGTGCTATTACCTCTCCCTAATAGATTGATTTAGATGCTATTACCTCCCCCGAATAGATTGATTTAGATGCTATTACCTCCCCCGAATGGATTGATGTTGATGATGCTATTACCTCCCCCGAATGGATTGATGTTGATGTTGATGCTATTACCTCCCCCGAATGGACTGGTGTTGATGTTAATGCTATTACCTCCCCGCGGACAGAAAAAGTTCGAATAGAAAAAAGTGCGGACAGAAAAAAGTGCCGACAGAATAAGCGCAGACGGACAGACAAATAGTCATGTCAATAGTTTTCTTTCTCAGAAAACCATTTAATATCCGTAAAATAAAATAATCTTAGTAATGAAAATAAATAAAAACTGGAAAATAAAAATTCTTTAAAAAATAATCAGGAAGATTCGAAAGAATGAAATATCTTCGAAACGGAAAGGATAAATTATAGAAAGGTTGGAAACGAACCTGGAAACAAACCTGGAAACGAGAAAAAGGACTAAATCCTGGAGTGGAATAAATTCAGAGAGCGTTTAAATCAGGGAACCTACCTGGAAATCCAAGGAAAAGAGGTAATCCCGAAGATGTGGAAAATATGAATTAAATTCTCCTAATGAATCGCTAATGAAGGGAGAATGGTGAATTTGAGATTTGGCGGAATCTTCGGCGTTGAAAAGGCTCATATGATATCGCCATAGTATTTTTTCAGCTTTTGTTCATGGCCCGTCTAGGTGGTTTAACTACTGCTTACACGCACGCTTATATAGATGCTTACTAGCACACGAACATAGATACACGCACACACACGTATATATAAGCATTACGCTACAAATATCCTTTGATATCCAATTCGCTCTACCTCGGAAATGATATATTTTCATACAATGTTAACCGAAGGGGAATTTTTTTAGTCGATAATAATTTTTTTTTCTCTCGTGGATTCGAACCAGCGCACAGGCAGAGGAGAAATCAGGACTTCAGTGACATTACCGACTCGGCTAGCAAGTAAGATTAAAAGGACATTTGTAGC